>NC_066593.1:5324773-5407273 GCF_905475345.1 Vespula vulgaris | reverse complement strand
AATGAAATAAAAAAAAAAAAAAAAGAATGAAAATTCTGACAAAAAAAAAAAAACAAAACATGTATATACACATACTACATAATTAGTATAAGTATTACACATGATATACATAACACATTTCAACTTAACTTTGCAATGTTAATATAAGGAAATATTGTTTAAGTAAAAAAACTGTTTTATTAATATTTACTGCACGAGGATAGCAACCATGAAAATTTTTGTTTGTTGACGTTGATGTTCGTCGATTGAACCGATTAAACCAGACGAGCTTCGATTCCATATATCGCGAAATGACGTACAGGTCGCTGAAACAACCTCTGATAAAATAATATTTATCGGTGTCATGCAGGCATCTCTCGTCACCACCCACCACCCTAACTCTCAACCCCCACCCCCACCCCCACCCCCAACCTCCATTTCCATTCCTGAACTTTCTGTTGTCGTTCGTCAAAATATGAATCATTGTCAAATACGCTTGTAAATGTGTACGACTGTAAACGAAACTATTTCGTAACATTCCGTCGTTCTATTTGACAATGGCTCGACTAATTGCATCGAATTTCACTATCGTTTCTCATACCAATGATATATGTGCGTGTATGTGTGTGTGTGGTGTTTAGATATATGTTACTTTGAAACGTTATCGATGAATTAATGAAGTTGGTTAATTAAAATGTTTTTTTATTAATAATTAACACGCGAATCGAGTACCTTCATATATTTTACTCGAAATAACAATTATTTTTATAATTTATATTAATTCGTTTTTAATTATCGCAATGTAATAAAATTTATTTAAAATATAATTAATTATATTCAGATATAATTAATATTGTTTTATATATGTATATGTGTGTGTATATATATTAAATATAATAATATTAATGAATCGATGACGTATCAAGTATATTTTTCATATAAAATATAAGTTCGATAATTATACTAAGATATACATAATTAATGTTTGATAATTTTATAAAATGTATAAATATATAATCTATGAACTATTTCATATAAAATTATTTTTAATATACATATAATACTATGTTATAATAAATAAATAAATATATATATTATATTATACTATATTAATAATATGAGATTAAGAGAGAAAGAAAAATCTTCGTCAAACGAAAGTAGAGAAAATGTGATAAATAATTCTAGAGACTAGGTTTGGAGCATGATATTAGGGCATGATAAACTCTAGTCGAACTAGTCGTATGAATTTAACAAGGTTTACGATGCCTAAACCGCTTCGTAGATTTTCTAAGTATCAGCGCATCGGTAAGTTACATATAAGTATATATATATATTTTATATATATATATATATATATACACACATATATGTCGTCACACTTGGCCCAAACGAGAGAACGAACATCAACCGAGTTTAATGAAGTTGCATCAAATACGTCCACATTTAATAGCTTCTCGAAAAGTTTAAATTGTTATCACGCTCGAGTTATCGACCATGTCGAAGAACTATCACCGATAGTTATTTTTCGATTCGAGGTCGATCGTTTATTAGACTTTTCTGCTTCTAAAATTACATTTTCCAATACCTTTTGTTTTTGTCAAATGTCTTTTTAATGTCTTCTATTATATCCTTTTTTAATTTTATTATATTTTTGTAAAGAGAGAAAGAAAGAGAGACAGAGAGAAAGAGAGAGAGAGAGAGAGATCGGTTAAATTTTCAAGGTCGTATTTTACAAGAATTAAATCGAAGTAGTTTTACATACTATTTGTAATAAGAATTCTATTTTATCTATGCATAGACAATGCTGCTTCCGACCTTTCTACGAACGTGTAATATGTGCAACTGCAGTGCAGTGCAGTGCAGTGCAGTGTAGTGCAGTGTAGCAAGGTATCTTGGATTTGCAGAAACAACCTTAGTATAATAGATTTACCGTTTGTAATTTATTCATACGACGTATTCCATTCTCGTTTAATTCATAGAAAATCATTTCGATATTTTCGATATGATATATATAAATACAAATCGATATTCTGTGTAACAAAACTTTTGGTGAACGTCAATACGAATTCAAGGAAGACTTAAAATGTAATTTTGTTTTTATCATAAATGTAATAATATTTTTTAAGTTTGATTTTAAGTTTTAAATAATTACATTTTCAGAAATGTGTGAACAATAGTAAATAAGTAGATAAATGATTGATTAAACAATGAAAGAGAAAAGAAAATTGATCGATTAATTCATTGCCTATAAAATGTTTACAAGATGATTGATTTTATTATTGCGATTATACAGTTTGTTAAACTTCAAAGCACCATAACTCAGTAAAATATCGATGAAAATGTATACCCCAGGTAGTCGTTGGATTCGTATTGATATTCTTTACAACTTTCATACTACTTAAAATATCGATTTTCTTTCCAAAAAAAAAAAAAAAAAAAAAAGAGAGAGAGAGAGAAAAAAGATTTTTACGACTTTCGTATCTCGAGAATAGCACTCTACAAATAAAATGGTTACAGACATAATAAATATTACATGTACTTTTTAAAACCTAACATTATTAAATTTTTATTAGAAACATTTTATTATAAAATTAATTTGATTGGTGATATTTGATTATATCTTTTAAGATGAGAGACCCTAAGTACATACACATATACGTTTTACTTGCATACCAATTAAAAAAATCTTGTACAAATTTTTCCCTTTATTCTTCCACTCTTTTTTTTTTTTTTGATTCCAGTAATCCGACAAGAACAACTGAAAAAGGAGATAATAATAATAAAAAACAAAATTAAAAAAAGATAAAATAAATGATAACAACAAAAAGATTTCAAAGCTTACGCACGAAATCCTTGAAGAGCATAGCAGCGAGTTAGAAAGAACAAAAAAAAAACAAAACAAAACAAAAATAAATAAAAAATAAAATACAAGGAAAAAAGATAGGAAGAGAAGCAGAAAAAAAAATACTTTTAGCAAAATGATTACTTTTTCTCGCGGAAACTACGACCACATACAGACCGCTGGCGAATCTAACGAGCAAACGTTTGAATTTCTTGCCTCAAAGGAAAAAACGACACGAGTCTCTCGTTTCTCGTGTAAAAGAGATCCCTTTTCCTTTTTTTTATTATTATTTTTTTTTTCTTTTTTGAGAAACTGATACGTTAACGTGGAAAGCTAGTACCAGAGGCGATCTTAAGAATTTCATTGCTAAAGGCATCGCCCAGGAAGGAAGGAAGGAAGGAAAGAAGCAAGCAAGCAAGCAAGCAAGAAAGCAAGCAAGCAAGAAAGCAAGCAAGCAAGAAAGCAAGCAAACAAGCCAGGAAGTCAGCCATCAAAATCTTTGACTTTATAGCCTCCGGAAAATCCTAACATTTTTCTTTTTCATCACTTGTCGATTTACATTCGAAAGATTGAACCTCATTTCCTTTACGATTTATTTTATTTGGGATTCTTTTATTTCTCTTTTTCTTTCTTCCTTTTTCCCCCTTTCATTTTTTTTAATTTTGTTCTCACATATATCGTTCAAAATAATCTTTGACCTTTACAGGTCGTATCCGTAGGTACCTATCAGTTGTGCGATATGAAGTATAAATCTTTTTGTCAACTGTATTAATAATCGTCACGTTTTTGACTCTCGTTAAATGTTCACTCGTATATATATTATTGAAATTATTTGAAAAAAAAAAAAATATATATATATATATATATATATATATATATATAAAAAGTCTGAAAAACTATGTTTCATTCGAAAGAAAAAAGAAGAAAGACATCGAGTTGGAGATAGAGAAGGAGAGTTAATTCTTACGTTTGCACCTATCATGATTTTCTCTTTTCTACTTTTTATTTCTTCTCTTTTTAACCTTTTACACGAATTTTTAAAGAAACAAATGGAATATTATCGCTTTTAAAAATGAAAAAAAAAAAAAAGAGGAAATGGTTTATAAAGGTTAAACTTCCTTTGAAAATTTTCTTTTGTATATAACGGCGATGTTAAGGCACGTAAACGAGAGAGAGGAAGGAGAAAAAGAGAAAAAGAGAGAGAGGCAGAGGGGGAGAGAGAGAGAGAGAGAGAGAGAGAGAGAGAGAGAGAGAGAGAGAGAGAGAGAGAGAGAGAGTAAATGCGAGTTTTTCGCACATATCATTGAATAGCGTTCCTTTTGAATATATACAAAAGGGAGAGAGAGAGAGAAAGAGAGAGAAAAAGAGAGAGAAAGAGAGAGAGAGAGAGAGAATAAAAAAGAGAAAGAAAGAAAGAAAGAGAGAAAGAGAAAGAGAAAGAGAGAGAGAGAGAGTTTCCATTTAATTGCGAGTCAACGAACGTGCAAACGTACACGGCCAGGAATTGATTAATATGCAAATCGATGGTAAGAGCTTGGGTTACGTGTAATCGTCATTGTTTCGCATCTATACTCGGTCAGGTATGGGTGTAGAATACACAGGATGTATTTCTTCGTAACCTGATTTCGATTCGATTAGGTTCTGCGTCATTTGCTGACATAATAAAGATATAATAGATCCATTTCTACAAATCTTTTTATAGATTATATTTTCTATTTCTTCTCTTATTCATAGTGAGTGAATATAATAATATACAAAATTTTTACGTTTCTTTTTTCGTTAGACTTTTATCTGATATCGTGTAACATATAATTAAAGTTTTTGTTTTTAAATGTAATTTATAATTGAGTATTGTGTATGTACTTAACTCTCTTTCTTTCTTTTGCTCTTTTTATATTAATATTAATGTATATTTATAATATTCTTAATTTAAGTATACTGATTTATAATATACTTAAGTAAATTATAATAACAGTATATAATAAGTATACTATAATTATATAATAGTATTATTTACTTAAATAAAAAATACTATGAATATACATACGTATATATCATATATATATATATGAATTGTATTGGTTAATTCGATGTCCATAGTAATAAAATAGCGTATATTTAAGTAATAATAAATAATAATACAATTACTATATCATATAATGTGATGTACCTGACAAAAAAAAAAAATAATATAAAAGAAATAAAAATATTTTATTACAGAGTTTTCAACGCAATCCATCACGAAAAATTAATGTACAAAAATATATTCGTACAAGTAAACAATATAAAAATTATTTAATTTCAATTTATATTAGATTAATTGAAGGTAAAAGGTGCATATATATATATACATATAGATATATATTTTTTATAAATTTTTGTGCGAAAAATCTGAGAGAGACGAAATGTGATTAATTAAAAATTGGGAAAAAAAATCATGTTTAGATTGTCGGTTTCGATTTTTCTCTCGTTGTCGTCGCATACGCGAAGCCACATGCTCGGAATATATTTAAGTTAGCTATTGGTCGATTCGACTCGAATTAATTGTTCTCTTCGATCGGTGATTTTCAATTACGATAGAGTACCTCGCGAATTCTCCGACCGCATCGATATGTCTGTTGTTTATTGATCGAATTGCACTAGCAACCTGTTATCTTGGTTTAACATGATTTACCATACAACGAACGAATCAAACTTCTATCGAAAAAAAAGAAAAGGGAAAGAAATCAAAAGAAGAAAGAAAAAAAGAAAAAAAAAGAAAATAAAAGAAAAAAGAAAGAAAGTTTATCCTTGTTTCTACTCATTGGTCGATGTATAATATATTTTAATATTATTATTGAAAATGAGAAAATAATAGAACGAAACAAAAGTAAAGCAAAACAATAAACGAAATATATATATACAAACACACATATATATTTTATATAATATATTAAATATATGTGTGTATGTGTGTATACATGTATATAGAAAGATTATATTTCGTTTAGTAAGGTTTCAAGCTATGTAGTTATCCTTTTCGCGACAGCTTTTACACACTTTCCATGTTGAACGAATACAAAGAGAGAAAGAGAAAGGAATAGAGTAAGTAAGTAAGAGAGAGAGAGAGAGAGAGAGAGAGTATATGTATGTATATGTTCGAAACTCGAAAGTTGTGCCACGATTTAAACTTGACAGTTCTGACATGACTCTTAACTCTGACGCACGTATAATTATCCACGTTTCATGTTTCGATAGTTTCAACGTTAGATAGAAATATCTTACGCTGAGAAGGATATAATTCTCTTTCGGTTAATATATTTTATTGACATAATAAAGCAACGATGTATAATCATTTTTATATATTCCATAGAGAGATTATTTTTTATCTTTTTCTTCTTTCTATTTCTCTTATTTGTATTTTTATTTCTTTTTGTTCTTGAGAAAAGAAAATAATATTTCGTATATAATATTTCATATTATTATTATTATTATTATTATTATTATTATTTATATAATTAAGTACAATTTTTAATATATTTGAAATACTTAAACACTTTCTATTTCATCTTACTTCCTCTTATATATTATTTTCAATATTTTATATAGCTATAATTATAAAATAAAATAATTTCGAATATTTCATGTATTTATAACAAAAAAGAGAAAACAAAAGAAGATAAAGAACTCTATTTATAAAAAAATAAAATATTCCTAATGTTGCCCATATATTTATAAAACGAAACAGGATCACAAATATTTACTATATAATTAAATATAAAATAAAATAATATATACATATATATATATATATTTCTAAGGAAAAAAACATTCGATTCGAATATTAAACAAATATTTATAATGAGATATAATAAACAGATAATCCATTTATTATATACAGATTATATAGCCAATAGAGAAAACGATTAATTTAACGTGGAGAGGAAAAAAAAAGAAGAAAAAAAAATTCTTTTTTTATATTATAAGCTGAAATCCAAGCTGGATTCTAATTAATGTGCTAGGAAAGCGATACCTACTGACGTTATTAAATCCCTTCGTTATCAAAAACGATAATTCCTTCGAGTGTTATTACCGGACGTTAGAGAAGAGAAAAACGAGGGTGATCTTTGCCAACGAAGAAGAAACTAACAGGTCCAACATTCCAAACGAGATATTCAACGGTTTCTTATCGGACTCGTTGAGCGAAGTAATTACGGAGAAGAAAATAAAAAAAAGAAAAAAAGAAAACAAACAAAAAATAAACAAAAGAGACAACAAACCAAAAAAAAAAAAATATCCTTGCAACTCGTCATTCTACTTTCCTTCTTTTTTCGTTTCTTACATTCTGGCTAATGTACTCTCTTTTACACGCTTGTTTTATTCATTAAGTAAATAAATTTAATGAATAAAAAAGAAAAGAAAAAAAAAAGAGAATGAAGCACTTGCGATTTCATTAAATAATTATTAAATAATTACTTTTATCGATATTGTATAACGGACCCGCTCTTTTTTTCACTCTCTTTTTTCCTTTTCAATCACGTTAATTTTATAATATAATATTAAAAAAAAAAAAAAGAAGCACTTGTACGTTTCATTGTTCGTAAAAAAAAAAAATATGTAAGAGATCATAATATTCTTCATTATACATTCCTTTGATTTTCTTAATTAGTTAATTAATTAATTGCTCGTTCAGCCAATCTTCATGAGATCAAAAGGATCTGAATAAAAAAATCTAGTTCTTTAGAAAATATCGATAAAATCGTTAGAAAAAGAAAAAAGGATTAAGTAATCTAAATGATCTTCATTTTATTTGCCTTTTTATTATGTTTGAAAAAGAAATAGAAGAATAATAATCTTTAGATTATTCTAAGTGTTATCGATCTCTTATCGTGACTCTTTAAAGAAACGAAGTATTAATTTCGTCCTTGAATTAATTAATTAATTACTCGTTTCACCCTCTTCGTAAAATCGTAAGAATCTCAATGAAAATGTAACTCGTCGATAAGAAAATAAGAAAAAAAAACAAAAGAAATGATTAAGTACTTGCTACTTTAAATGATTTTAATATTATCTACAATTTTGTTATCTGAGAGTAAAAAAAAAAAAGAAAAAGATTAATAAAAGAAAGAAAAAAAAAAAGATTAAATAAATACTCTAAACGATCTTGAACTTATCTGCCTTTTTGTTACGTCTGAGAAAGAAAGGAAAAGATGAACAATTTTAAAAGTACCTCGAAGGTCAATAATCTCTCATCGTGACTCTTGAAAGAGACGAAGAATTCATTTTGTTCTTGAACTAATTAATTAATTACTCGTTTCACCCTCTTCTTAAAATCGTAAAAATTTCAACGTAATTCCAACTCGTAGTATAGTTGAAGAAAAAAGAAAAATGATGAAGTACTTACTACTCTAAACGATCTTATTCGTATCTACCTTTTTATTATCTCCGAGATAATAAAAGAAAATGAAGAATAATCTGTAGATACTCTACAGATAGAAACCATCGATACGATTGGGGAGAAAAATGAAAAAGAAACTACTCTAAACTATCTCAATCTTATCCACCATCTTATTATCTACGAATACAAGAAGAAAAAGTAGAACAATCTTTAAAGTATTCTTAACTATTAAAGATCTCTCGTCGTGAGACTCTTGAAGAAGACGAAGGATTAATTTTATCCTTGAACTAATTAATCAATTAATTAATTACACAATTCACATTCGATCACAAACTATTACTACGATTCTATAAGAACAATCGATGATATTACAAAAAAGAAAAAAGAAAAAGATATTAACTACTTGATCTTATCTACAATTTTATTATCCACAAATATGCGATAAAGAAGTAGAACGATCTTCAGAATATCCCTAAAGGTTAAAGATCTCTCGTGGTGACACTTGAAAATGACGAAGGATTAATTTTGTCCATCGACACCTCAGCGATCTTATCTCCAACGACACTCAAGATGGTTGAGATGGTTGATACGCGGAAGGAGTGCTGTCGTCGTTGGCAACAACAGCACCAGTAACACCAAATACTACCAACTTAATGAAACTAGCTACGAAATGCAGTAGTGGTTGTTGCCACGAAAAGTAGTAACTCCGTCTTCGTACGTTCTCCTCTTCTCTCAAGGAGTTACGCGAGCGAATACTACGAGGACGTGCTTTTACCAGTCCCTAGAGGGCCCAGTCATAATTTTTTCCAAGTATTTTTCACTAAGAGACGTATGTACTATCTCTACCAAAGACCTTCTTTTAATGTATGTATGTGTATATGTATATATGTATGTATGTATGTATGTATATATGTATGTATGTATGTATGTATGTATGTATGTATGTATGTATGTATGTATGTATGTATGTATGTATGTATGTATGTATGTATGTATGTATGTATGTATGTATGTATGTATGTATGTATGTATGCGTATGTGTGAAAGAAATAAGAAAAAGAAAGAGAGAGAGAGAGAGAGAGAGAGAGAAGGGTTGAGGGATGCACGCGTCTATGCATTTATGCATCTCCTGCTGTACGTGACGACCCCACCACTTGGCAAACTCTCAGAACTAGTTAATTCATTCTTGCTGCATTTCAGCGCGTACGATTCGAAGAATAAAGAGAAAGGGAGGAAGGGGGAGAGAGAGAGAAAGAGAGAGAGAGAACGTGCGTGCCTTTGCGAAAACGTTCATAAAAGAAGACAGCTCGATGAATTTAATCAATCTTTTATTATTATTATTATTATTATTATTATTATTATTATTATTATTATTATTATTATTCTACTCTTAAAGAACTACATCGATAGGATTTTTATAGATCGTGTCAATTTCATAGACTGTCAGTTACATTGCAGTGCGATTAGATCGTTAGATTGTTAGATTTATGTAATGTACTTATGATAACAGCTGTTTCTCTATCTTTAACTTTTTCTCTTTCTCTTTCTACGATATGTATGTATGTATGTGTGTCTGTGTTTGTGTATTCTCTTATTAAAATATTGTAACATAGAAGAAATTTATTAGAAAATATTATTCTTTTTAATCTATTGAAAAATATTATATCTCGCGAAGACTGAAAAATGTAAGTTAAGTAAATATTATCAATCTGAAATCATGTTTTATTAGTGCTGGAAATATCTATGTATTCTACCTACATATATACGTATATTATTATTCTCTAATTAAAATATTATAATATAGATAAATATAGTTCGAAATATATTTATCAAAAATTAATCACTACTGTTATTTAATAAAAATAAATTTTCAATAGAATCTTCAAAAATGTAACGTATCGATACACTTCTACAGACATATCTATGATAACGGTTAATAGTTATAAAATATTATCTTCTCCATAAACTCTCTCTCTCTCTCTCTCTATGCGTATATCTTTCTATGTGTGTGTAAAAAAAAAAGAGAGAGAGAGAAAGAGACAGAGATATGGAAAGTATGAATCACCATTTAATTAATCTTCCATCGAAAATAGAACCGCGGCGTGCAGTATCGATTCGTGGCTCGTTTGACCTCAAGCATGGCCTCGCGTATTTTCAGTATTCCTGATGAAGATGGAAAAAATCATTTGCATAACCGGATACTCGAAAGTCGAGCTTCATCGAGGAAAAAAACGGAAAACTGTCACGTTTATCAGATTTCTTTCTTTCCTTCTTCCTTTCTTTCTTTCTTTCTTTCTTTCTTTCTATCTCTCTCTATCTCTCTCTTTCTTTGAACTCCTGTTTTCTACCCTTTTTCTACCCCTATATAACGGACGAGAAATTCAACTTTGTAACTATATTTCTGATTGTGGAATGAAATCGTTCAAAGGGAAACGTCCCTTGCGGCAATGCCCATTAATTTGATCTTTTCACTCATTCTTTTACCTTCTCCCTTCTCGTCCTCCCTCTCTCTCTCTCTCTCTCTCTCTCTCTCTCTCTCTCTCTCTCTCTCTCTCTCTCTCTCTCTCTCTATCTCTCTCTATCTGTCTATCTATCTATATCTCTATCTCTTTCCGCTTTCTCTCTATCTCTCTTTCTCTCTATCTATCTGACTTTAACTCTCTTACTTATACTTTTATCATTTTTCTCACTCGCATCAATTATTTTTATAACTGATTATAATTTTCCTTCTTTGGAAGGAGATAGGAAAAAAATTACAAGAAATTAATAAATAAAAAAAGAGACATGATACAATCTAACGCACACCATAGAAATATTTTCTATCCTTCATTAGAAATTTAAAAAAGTAACAAAAGAAAGAAAAAACCGAATAGATGTATAAAAAAAATATTATATTGTTTTATTGTTTTATATCCATTATTGCGAACGAACATGCGAACTCAAAAAAACAGAAAATATTTTTTCTTTTCGTTGAAAGAGATAAAAAAAAACAATAGAAAATGAGAAAACATATACACAGAAAAGCATAATTCATATATAACTTTTCTCTCTCTCTCTCTCTCTCTCTCTCTCTCTCTCTCTCTCTCTCTCTCTCTCTCTCTCTCTCTCTCTCTCTCTCTCTCTCTCTCTCTCTCTCTCTCTCTCTCTCTCTTTCTCTCTCTCTCTATCTATCTATCTATATTTTTCTTTTTGCAAGATTAATAATACCAAACGCGCCGAGGCGAAATAAAGAAGAAGTAACAAAATTCAACTCGTTTCACGGCGTTTTTAATATATTCAAATAACGTGCTTGGCTAGGTCGAAAAATTTTTTTCCTCTTGGATGCTCCGAGAGCTTCGGGATTTTGTATCTAATTAATGAAAATCATTCACTTCCGTTTCGTAGATCGATTAACGAAATCTTTCCTTCTTTTTTTTCCAAATCTCTCTTTCTTTCTTTCTTCCTTTCTTTCTTTCTTTTTTCTCTTGTCTATTTCTTTTCCTTTTTTTTTATGTGCTTTCTCTTTCTCTGTATCTGTTTTCCTTTCTCTCTTTCGTCGTTAAGAATGTCCTTGCTTCAGAAAAATCCATTCTCCGTTGCCGGAAGTCTATCGATTACACGAAAGTCGAACTTCTCCCTTGGGTTCTCGAATAACCATCGACGAAGAAAACGAGAGAGAAAGAAAATCGAAGCTTACGTATCCTCGAGAGAAATAAAAAATTCACTTTTCTTTCTTCTCTCTTTCCCTCTCTCAAAAAAACGAAAAAAAAAGAAGAGGAATAATAAGAAGGAGAGGAAAAAAAACAAAAAAGAAAGGAGAAAAAGAATAGCAACAAATTTTTGCCTATAATAAAGTACAAAAATTTCGAAATTTTGTATTTTAATGGGTGAAAGGGGAGAAAGAAAATAAAAGATACAAAAAATGGAAAATCTGCAGAGAGAAAAAGAAAAGAGAAAAAAAGAGCCTCCTTCCCCTACGCTCTACTAAGGTCGAAAAATCGATCGTTACCATTCGATTCGTGAGATACGTGGATATTAGTGTATGGAAATTCGAGTACGAGTCGACCACCGTTAGCGTAGAAAATGGACGTGAAAATAGAATTCGCGGTGAGTGGTCGGTTCGCAATTCCTGCTTCGAGAATATATTTCTCGAATATCCTCGAGTGAATAAATACGGAACGAATGCTGAGAACATTTCCAATACATTCTCTTCTAAACCCTTTCCCACCCTCTTCCCCTTCTCCATCACCCCGTCGTTCACCCATTTTCTGCATCAAACCTTCGGCCAATCATCCGCACAATTCCGACGACAACAACGACGAGGACGACGACGACGACGACGACGACGACGACGACGACGACGACGACGACGACGACGACGACGACGACGACGACGACGACGACGACGACGACGACGACGACGACGACGACGACGACGACGACGACGACGACGACGACGACGACGACGACGACGACGGCGACGGCGACAACGATTTAGATTTGGCGCCTTTCCACAGTTTTTTTTTTTTGCTTTTTATTCTTCGAACTTAACGCAATCTCAAATAAGGAATATTTGTTGTTTTATGAGGTTGCCGATCGTAAAATATTATATACGTCTACTATGTGTTACCTATTGAAATATAGCGATATATGGGAAATCTTTGTTCCGTGTGTATTGTACGATAAATAAAAGATGCTTTCTAAGAATTTTTATCGGGAGAAAATAGAAGAAATTCGAAACTTTCGAAAAATATATATATTGTGTGTGTGTGTGTGTGTGTGTGTATATATATATATATATATATATATATATAGAGAGAGAGAGAGATGGAATATTAGTTATCATTTTATTAAAAATATTTCGAGAAGTCTAATATTAATAAATTATCTTCTATAAAATACAAAATTATATAAAAATTTGAAAGATCCATAATGTTCATTTGTATTGCTTATTGTTATATTGTGTAAAAAAGAAAAGTATGTGTATATATTTTTTGTATTTAATTATTTAATCATTTAATTTTTAATTAAAAAGAAATAAGAAAAATAAAGAAGAAAAAGTATCGTCGATCGAAAATATTTATAAAAAAAAAAACACAAAAAAATGTCCCCCCTCTCTTTCTCTCTCAAATTCGTCTAATTTCGATTAATGGGAAAACAGCAGAATGAGCGTTCACACACTTGGTTTGACTCTTTCACAACAAAATGAGGAGGATGAAGTTTACTCATCTTTGCCCTTCGAACCTCGATTGATACCTTTCTCTTTTTCTCTCCTTCTCTTTCGTTTGAAAATTAAAGAGCAACGAGCACAGCGACTCGAATTTTCATCGTCGCCTCGCTGAGTCACAATTCAACAATACTCTTCGCGATTCGAGGAGGTACTCGCGAAACAAGATACATTTAAAATTACACTTTAATTTCGCATCAGTGATTACTCTACGAGCAATAAGCTCACCTTTCTTTTTCCATTTTTCTGTCTACCCTTCCATCTCTCTCCCACCCTCTCACATTACCTCTTCCTTCCATTCGTTTTTATTTCTCCCTTACGAGAAAATATTTTCTATGTAAATACACTCACACACATATACAGACACACAGGTCTGCATACGTTGCAGTGAACCGCAAGTGAAGATTATCCCCTTATGACACCATATCGATTCCCATTATGTGTTATAATTAATATACAGTCGATCTAAAAATAAAACTAGTCTGCCGTTTCGGGTCCGATGGAATTAAAAAATAAAATTCACACGTGGCAGAAAAAGTGAAGAGATCTCTCGATCCCTTTTACTATCCTCGCGCGAATTTAACACTTGTATCAAATTCTTTTTTCAAACGTTGCTCTCGAACACATACCCTACGGTACTTTCAATAAATTCTCTTAAAAATTTACTTCAAAACTTCCATTGCAATCTTCTCCTTTCTTTTCTGTTTTCTTAAGTATTACTTAATCATTACAGTTCAATTTATAGTAACTAAAGATAATTTTGAAACCTTATAATAACAATAATAATAATAACATTTTTATTATAATTATCATTAATAATAATAATAGACATCCCGCATAAAATAAAATGTAGAAATTCGTTGTAATATACAAATGCCTATAGAAATGTTTAATACTATCTGTATTGATGCTGCACCGAATGCACTTGACAAATCTTGATACAATTGATTAAATAATGGTAAAAAGAAAAAAAAAGAAAAAAAAAAGAAAAAGAAATATTAGTCTCGATTTACATAATAATAACAATAATAATAACAATAATAATAATAGTAATAAAAATGACTCACGTTGACTGCTGCTCCGTCTAATAATGTTCTCGAGGAACGTGTTTTGCGGGGCTACCAGGCCCCTACGGCCCCCTGGCATCCTTTCTTCGTTGAACGATCCTGGACCGTGGTCGCTGAGAGATGGCTATCAGGAGCTCGGCTCTGCGACGACGAGGAGGACGAAGAGGAGGAGGACAAAGAGGACAACAACGACGACGACGAGGACGAGGTTGTGCTCGAGCCGGTACCTTGAGCACCGCATTGCAACAGCCCTTTTGTTCCTTCCTTGTTTCCTTCCTTCTTCTTTCCTTTCTATCTTCTATCTTCTATCTCTCTCTCTCTCTCTCTTTCTTTTTTCTTTTTCTCTTTCTTTCTTTCACTTTTTCACCCTTTTCCTTCTTTGTTCACACACGTCACCACTACTGGCACACTCGCGATATCCGAAAACGAAAGTCGATCGTCGTCGTCATCATCATCAACATCATCAACATCATCATCATCATCATCATCATCATTATTATTATTATTATTATTATTAGGATCATCATCATCATCATCATCATCATCATCATCATCATCATCATCATCATCATCAACAACATCAACATCATGACCACCAGCATAATTATAATTATAATCATCACCATCATCATCACCATCATCATCGTCATCATCATCGTCATCATCGTCATCATTATCATCGGCGTATTCAACGTCATCATCATCATCGTCATCATCGCCGCTGGCCGAATCACCATCGAGAGAGATCCCACGTAATTTTATATCCACGGAATTGACGATGGTAAGGGATAAGGATAAGGAATAGGAGGAAGTAGTGGAGGAAGAAAAGGAGATTGAGGATAAGGATAAGGGATAGGAGGTGGAGGATAAGGAATAAGAAAAAGAAGAAGAAAAAGAGGAGAACGTGGCGCTTCTTTCGTCACCTAAAGATCGTCTCCCTCCCGCGCGACATTGCAGTATTGCCGAAAAATAAATAGGAAGGTCTGTCTGGTAGTAGTCCCTTCTTTTTTAAAAAGGAAAAAGGAATAAAAAGATTCAAGATAGAAGATGAAGAAGAAGAAGAAGAAGAAGAAGAAAAAGAAGAAGAAGAAGAAGAAGAAGAAGAAGAAGAAGAAGAAGAAGAAGAAGAAGAAGAAAGGTAGGGATTGATCGATAGAAGTACGATGACCTTCGGCCCACTTTTCTGGCCCAAGACGACTAGGAAGGAAGTAGTCTCGTCGATGACGAGGACAAAGATCGATTGGATAAGCAAAGAGGATTTTGATGGATAGAGAATATAATAGGAATAACGATAGAAGATAATGATGAAGTAGTTGTAGTAGTAGTAGAAGTAGTAGTAGCAGAAGTTGTAGTAGTAGCAATAGTAACAGCAGTAGTAGTAGTAGTAGTAGTAGTAGTAGTAGTAGTAGCAGCAGCAGCAGTAGTAGTAGCAATAGTAGTAGTAGTAATAGTAGTAGTAGTAGTATTTGTAATAGTAGTAATAATAATAATCGTAACAGTAGTAATAGTAGTAATAGTAGTAGTAGTAGTAATAGTAGTAGAAGTAGAAATAGGCGAGCCAACAATCGAAAATTTCTATCTTATGAGATAATCCTAGGCAATGCTCGCAGCAACGAGAACTCGCTGACAGAGTCCTCCAGGTGTCCTTTTGATGGATATGTGCCAATGATGAGCACTGACCCATCTAACCGCAGTCCTTCCAAGCGATTGGCCGAGCTATCGCTAATACTGGCCGTGCAAGTTGATGGCGACGATGGTGATGACGAGGATGATGATGATGATGACGACAACGAGGACGAGAACGGGAACGAGAACGACGGTGACGATGATAGGGATGATAAGAACGACGACGACGATGATGACGATGACTGCTGCGTTGCTGCTCTTCCTCTTCTTCTTCTCGTCGTAAACGACGATGGTGTCGGTGATGATGACGACGGCGATGACCACGGATAACGAGCAAACGAAGCGGGCCTCGTTCCAACGACCTCGTTCTCCACATCCTCGGCGTCCTCCTCGGCGTCCGTGCAACTCGTGCCCGCGGAGGAGGACATCCCTCGCCAGTGAGGAAGCCGGCTGGAGAAGCCTCTGGTCCCTTCAAACGATCACATCGTTCCGATCGAACTTATCCTACTCGACTACTACTAATAAATACTTTGCACACACGCGCGCACTCTCTATCTTTTTTCTTTCTTCCTTTCTTTTTGTATCTTTTTTTTTCTCTCTCACTCTCTCCCTCTCTTTCTCTCTTTTTGTTTTTCTTTCTTCTTTTCTACTTCTTCTTCTTCTTCTTTTTCTTCTTATCTTCTGCTTCTTCTTCTTCTTCTTCTTCTTCTTCTTCTTCTTCTTTTCTTCTTCTTCTTCTTCTTCTGGTTTTTATTCTTGTTTTATTAATCTCAAAGAAGAATTTCTCTTTGATCTAGCAAGATCCAAATCGAAACCTATTCTCCTTCTCGTTCGCACTCCTCCCTCTTCCTCTTTCTGTAATAGTAAAAAAGAAAAGAGAAATGAATTAAAAATGTTATTATCGCCGTTTAAGCTTAACAATCTATGTACTACTAACGAAACGACTGAAATGTGTAAGTAGGTAGACCGATAAATCAACTATGCACGAACAAATTTTCTATACGCGATGCGACAACTATATATACAATCTATAACTAGATGAAATATACGAGTAGTTCGAATTTGTAGGACTGGAAGGAAATGCTCGTGGAGAAACCAACTTTCATACTTTTCTCGAAACTCTTTCGACGGAAAAGTATCATCGAAATGAATTTCTCTTTCGTGAATAATAGTCCTTTTCCCGAATCGAAAGAAAGAAAAACGAAAAAGAAAATTCCAGAAGAAAAGAAAAGAAAAGAAAAGCAGGAAGGTGGGAAGAAAAAGAATAAATAAATAAATTAATTAATTAATTAATTAATTAATTAATGAAAATGGAAAAAGGAAACGAGAAAATTCACTTCGAAAATTTTTTACTTCCACGACGATTTCGTAAAAGAATAATAATAATAATAATAATAATAATAATAATAATAATAATAATTTTAATAAGTTCGAAGGTCATGCCAAAGCGAATAAAAGTAGTTCATCCATCCGATCGATGCTTCAAGTTTTCCCGCTAAAAAGCAGACTTTTAAAGAAGACGCAACCCTCGTAATAATATTCATCTGCGCATTGCGTATTCCGCAGAAAAGAATAATTCGATATGATTGTTCCACCCCTGTCCCCGCCCTGCCACCATCACCCTTCTTTAACATTTTGTATACACACATATATTCTACATATATACGTACATACGTACAAGTATAATACAGGACGAGTCAATAACTATTACCATCTCAAATATCTCCGTTATTTTTCGTTTTATGCAGAGAAGGAAAAAAAATTGTTGAGAAAATGAGTTACATTATTTCTGACAACAATGAGGGGTTGAGAGTGAAGGGAAGAAAAATTTTTTCTCAAGGTCATTTCTTTTTCTTCTTTCTGTTTTTTTTTTGTTTCGATGTCTCAAAAAATTGATACGGTTTCTTTTTTCTTTTTCTTTTTTTAATTTAACGAAACCGTACGATAGTTATTTTTTTTTCTTTTTCTCTCTTTCTTTTTTTTTTTTGTATGACTTAATTCCTGCAGTGTCCGTTCTAAATTAAAAAGAAAAAAAAAGAAAAAAGAACGTATCAGAGTACGATGTCGAAGAATGATTAATTCGCGAGATATTTCGAAAAATAATATCCAACGATTCACGCAACTCTGACAAGCTTTTTTTTTTTATTTTTATTTTTATTGAACTACTATAAATTATTCAGTATTATATTCTTTTTTTAACAAGTTCACATAAGCACACACTCCCACAGATGCATTATTTTTTTCTTTCGAATGCAGATGTATATGTATTAATTAATAACAATTATTGACTCGTGTCGAACTAACATATGTACGTACTACTGTATATTTTTGATATTTTTTAAATTCTAAAATGAAAGTTTTATGTACTTTAAAAAAATTTTCAATCAAATCAAAATCGATATCGAAATATCAAGCTATATTAAAGGTCATCAATCGTGAATAGCGTTCCTTCGTAGAAACATCAAACACAAGAGTTATACAAAGTCTATAGATATAGTAGCTGTAAGATGTCCTTGAACAACAATAGCAACGTCTCGAACGTGTGTGTGTGCAGTAGTCGATCTGCTTGGAATTCAAGGCCGACGATACGTCACGAATGTAGCCACACGTTTGGTCTTCCATGTTATGCTTACACAAAATCCAGTTTTCTCTCTCTCTCTCTCTCTCTCTCTCTCTCTCTCTCTCTCTCTCTCTCTCTCTCTCTCTCTTTTATATATATATATGTGCGTGTGTATGTATGTATGTATCTTATATCATTTGTTTTGTTTTTCTTGCAACTTTCCTATTGGATTTTCAGATAAGTACGTACTTAGTCATTTTAACGAGATTTACTATGCTTAACTTCGACCCACTCGTGAGTCTCACTTCGTATTCATTTATTTATTTATTTATTTATTTATTTATTTAACTACCTATTTATTTATTTATCTATTTATTTATTTACTTTATTTACTTATTTTATTCATTTTTTTATCACCATCATCATCATCATCATTATTACTACTACTATTATGCTAAAATAAGGTTAAAAAAAGTAAAAAATGAAGTTTTCTTTTCATTTACTTCTTTTTCTTTTATTTTAAGAAACTATTGCAAATAGATGTAATTTTCCAGCTCCGCCAAGGATATCTAATATCTCGTTTACAGATAGAAACACTGACACATACTCGAATCGAGAGATTCTTTAAAACCGTTTAAAAGGTATCCCTAGTTTGAGCTTTTAACAAGCTTTCCTCCAAGCTCAAGGAAATCTCGAGGGAAGACTTATTCGACGCTTTTATCGTTTCTTCTGTTGACCGATCGGACACGAATACCATTTCAATATTTTGTGACTAATTATATATTCGCTGAACTATTAATCAATCAATATGATTAGCACGAAACAAACTTTTTTTATATTAATGACTGTCTCATCAAATTTTTGATAGAAAAATAAATAAAAAAAAAAAGAATTATAATGATTATGAAAATAATAATAATAATAACAATAATAATAATAATGATGACGATGATGATGACGATGATGATAACAATAAAAAGATATTTGAATAATCAATTCAGTTAGAAGAGAAAGAGGGGAGGAGGAAAGAGAGAAAAAAATCGAATTGAAATTGAAAAATAATATTACTTAACTTTTTTACCCGAGAAAAACGATAAAAGCTCAACGTGATACGTGGAAACCTTTTAAAAGTTCCGAGAGCTTATAATGCGTATATCCAATTTAAGAAAGTGTATGTATGTACGTACAAATTTATGTGTGTAGATACGTATACAGATAGCTACATACGCGAGACTGTATATATTCTGTTTAAATTAAGTTTCTAATTAAAAGCAATGCTCGGGTACCGTGAGAAATTTCAACGGAACAACATTTTCCTTGATAAAGTTTCACGACCTAACTCCATTTTGAATCGAAGAGAAATTTTCTACGTTGCTAAGTTCAATTTTGAAAGAGGAATTAATTGAAAGGAAATCCAAGAATCGATTTCTACAATAATTCTATATTCAATAATTCGAACATCTATAAAATTGATCGGGGAAAAAAAAGATAAGAAAGAAAAGTAAAAAAAAAAAAGAAAAATTAAACTCATTTCATTGTCTTCATAAAGTTTAATATGATTTTATTCTTTCGAATAGAAAAAGAAAGAAAAGAAAAGAAATTCGTACAACTAACAAGTTCGACGATTCTATGCTAAACTATTCCTATCATCTTTGATCTATTTCATAAAATATAAAAATCGATCCGTAAAGAAATGTTAGTTCGAAGTGGAATTTAAAATTGAACGATAAAGTTAAACACATTTTTCTTGATAAATTTTGATGATTTAATACTTTCGAATCGAAGAGAAATTCTGCTGTAGAAGAAAGTTCGATTTCGGATGGAAAAGTATTTATCATTGGATCTATACAATTTAAAAATCGATTTGTAAAGAGATGTTAGTACGAAGTCGAATATAAAATTGAACGATAAAATTAAACACATTTTTCTTGATAAATTTTGATGATTTAATACTTTCGAATCGAACGGAAATTCTGCTATAGGACAAAGTTCGATTGTGGATGAAAAAGTATCTATCATTGGATCTATACAATTTAAAAATTAATCTGTAAAGAGATGTTTCTTCGAAGTCAAATATAAAACTGGAAAAAATAGAAAGGAAAGTTTCTTCGACAAAGTTATTCTTCATAAAATTAAATTCGATCTTGCAAGAAAAAGTATCCATTCTAGCTGTTATTATTTCGATACCATTTAACGATCGATTTAAAAAAGAGATATCCGAATATAAAATTGAATGAGAGAAAAGAAAAGTAAAAAACAAAGGACAAGAAATTTTCCTTGATAAAGTTTAATGATCTAAAAAGCGATTCATACGACTCTAAGTTAGATTTTGAACGAACTATAATCCTCGATCAATCTTAGCCACCCTATACTATCTCGAGTAAATCGATTTATATAATAGAGATATTCGATGAGTCGAATAAAAAAATTTCGTGCAAGAGAAAAAGAAAAGCGAAGATGATAAATTTTTCATATCAACAAAAATATTATCCCTGAAATAAAGCTAAATTTTATTTTCGTAGAAAAAGAAACTTTCATTCTTCTTCGATACAATTTAACAGTCGATTTGTAAAGAGACAATCGAGAAAAAAAAATTATAAAAGAAGATAAGAACTTGAAGGAAAATACACTTTACAAGGCAATGATTCAACGATCGAAACTTCTTGAATCGAAATAAAATTTCGACGAAGTTCGATTACGAGCGAACTATCATCTTCAATTTATCCTCCTATTCGCGTATTAACGTAACATCTCGAACGAAATTAAACGAATGCAATACGATTTTTCTCTGGGAGAATATATTCGACGTTAATCCGAATAAAACGATATTATCCGAAAAAAGTCAGAAAGTAAAATAAAATATTTTCCCTCTTTGACAAAGTTAATATCTAGTAATAATTGAGTTTTTCATTTTCGATGAGGAAACAAAAAGAAAGAAAGAAAAAAAAAGGAAGAAAGTAAAAAATCAAAAAGAAAAAAGAAAAACAGAAACTTTTATCTTATTAGATCGGCGATATTTAACAAATCGATTTATAAAGAGATATTCGATAAGTCGAATATAAAATTCGTTCGAAAAAGTAAAAACACCGATGATATCGTTCGAGATAATAGCGGTAGAGATTGGAATGGAAACGATTTGGGATTTTCTTCTTCGAGTTTAAAAGAAGGAAAGAAAAAGAAATGCAGACAGACAGACGGACAGACAGACAGAGAGAGAGGGAGAGAGAGAGAGAGAGAGAGAGAGACAGAGATAGAAAGAAAGAGAAAACGAAAGAACGAGAGAGATAGACAGAGAAAGAGAACAGAAGAGAGAAAGAGTGAGAAAAAGAGAGAAAAAGAATGAGAAAACTAAAGAGAGATAGTCTCACTCTCTCTCCCTCTCCCTCTCTCACCCTCGAAAGAAAGAGAGAGAGGGTAAAGCCCGTGGAAAGAGGTTACCTCGATTCCTTACGCGTACGTACTTTAATACGTATTCTCTTCTTTCTAAAGAAGAACGGATTCGAGTGTTGGTGTCCCGTCATTTTTTTCGAGGGTGGTGGGCTTTTTGGCACACACTTGTGTTCTTTACTATCCCTCTCTCTCTAACTTACCTCTCTACCACTCCTCCCCCCATCATAAGTTTTTTCTCTCTCTCTCTCTCTCTCTCTCTCTCTCTCTCTCTCTCTCTCTTTCTCTTTTTCTCTCTTTTTCTCTCTGTCTTTCCTTCCTACTTTTTCTTCTACTCCCTTTACCATCATCTCCGGAGAACGATCGATCCACCAACCTCGAACGCTTTTCTCAGTCGGTGGTCCATGCCACCACCTACATTATCGCCAAATGACCCCGTTGAGACGAGCCGATCAACGAGGAAGTGTTTCGTACTTGCGATAAACCGACCGCATGAGATGTAAAAAAAAAAAGAAAGCAAGAGAAAGGAAAGAAAAATATATATATATATATATAGAAAGGAAAAAGATTCCGATAAAAAATAAAGACGGAAAAAGAAAAAAAAACAATGTGGTCCCTAGCCCTCCCTCACCTCCCCCATTCTATTCCATTTTACTACAAATTTTTCTCTAACGGTGTTTGTATAATCAAGATACATGAAAATTCTCTATAGTAAACGATATAAATCTTCTATGAGAAATATTATAGACATTCGTCCATTTTTTTTTTTTTTTACGAGCTTTTGTTAACGCAATTATAATTATTGAATTTTAAATATGGAAAAATAAAAGATGTAATGTCTCGATGTTATTAGTTCTATCATGGTATCAATAATTTTTGTTAAAAGAAAAGTAAAAAAAATAAAAAGAGAGAGAGAAATTATATTTTTTTACAACAGCGTCCAATAATGATGAAATACTCAAGTTAAAATTAACTTAGTATCTCAATAATATGATATAATAAAAATTATAAAAAATCGTACTGATAATTGTCACAAATTTCAATAATAATAATAATAATAACAACAACAACAACCACAACAACAACAACAACAATAACAATAGTAATGATAATAATTTTACGGGAGATGTATATATAAAATTTTCACTGGATATTTTTTCTTACTTTTAAAATACCTAAAAAAAAAAAAAAGAAAGAAATAAAAAGAAAAAAGATTTAAAGTTTTGTAAAAGTCTCGTTAAGGATCTAAATTTCGTATTCCAACAGTTTATATATATATATATATATATATAATATACATATATAAATAATATATACATATAATACACACACACACACACACATATAAATATATACAAGACGAAACGAAAAGCGATTCGTATAGCAACAATGAGAGTATTCGTAACACGTAACTTATTCCACTGAGTTGGTGGAATAGTACTATAGTCGGGTTCAACTCCAAGCCGTATATTTCTGTATGCGCGACGAATAGAAAAGCTCGAATTTGTGTTTATAACGGAGACTCGCCTTTGTGGGGACGTTTTCGCGAGCCAACGCGCGCGAGAGAGTCTCTCGAAAGTGAGAGAGAAAGGGGAGAGAAAAGGGGAGAGAAAGAGAGAGAGAGAGAGAGAGAGAGAGAGAGAGAGAGAGAGAGAGAGAATAAAAGCGAAAATATAGCTCAAGCGAGCAAGTTATCGATCGCTTCAAATCTCTCTCACGAATATTTTCCTAATATTTTTTCACAAAAGTTTCAATAGAAACGTTATACATTTTAAAAATTAAGTTGAGAATCAGTGATTTTTAATTTGTTAATTTTGTATTATTCTTATTATTTTTTTTATCATTATTATATATTGTTGCTATTATTATTATTCATATTATTTATTAGTATTCCTTTTTTTATAATACGTGAAGTTTTAGCATTACTTCAATGTATCACGATGTACGTATAATTGTATTGTAATATTATTATATTTATAAATTATATAAATTAATATTAATAAATTGCACTACTATCATATTATAACACTAGTATGATACTATGTCCTATAGTATAAAATATTATATTCCCATGCAATTAGAAAACGTGATTATTAATAATGGAATTGTTTCTTCGATAAAAAATAATTTGTTTATTAATTATTTAATGACTTAAGTAATTTTATAAAACAATCGTAATACGATGTGAATTCTTTCTTTGACAAAACAAGATGAATTTAGTTCGCAAGAATTTGTTTATAAAAATTGTTTATAACAAATTGTTAATAATTATTAACAATACGTTATAAAAATAGAAAAAATCATGCCCTTTGAAATGATATCCGTTTCAAGGTTCTATGACTTTTAGTTCCAAAGATATTCCCATACAAGTGGAAAACGTAATTATTTATAATGTAAAAAAAAATTATTCCAACAATAAAAAATAATTTGTTTATTAATTATTTATTGATTTATATAATTTTATAAGCCGTGACAATTTTATAAAACGTGAATTTTTTTTTTTAGCAAAACAAGATAAATTTAATTTTCAAGAATTTGTTTATAAAAATTGTTTATAACAAATTGTTAATAATTATTAACAATGCGTTGGAAAAATAGAAAAAATCATGCCCTTTAAAATGATATTTGTTTCAAGTCTGTACGACTTTTAGTTCCTGAGATATTCCCATGTAAAGGAAAGAAGTTTACGCTGACCCACTGACCTATATAATTTCATTCAAATTAACTCGGTGACACACTGACCTACATAAATTCCAGGAATTTACGCTGACCTACTACTACTACTATTACTACTACTACGATCAGCTGATTATGAATGAAAATCTTTCAAAGGCGATATTTTCCGAACGAAAAATCGTAGAGACTTGAAAAAAACACCGTTTTAAAGCGCAATTTATCCTTTATTTATTTAAATATTGCAATAATATTGTTAGAATAAAATCGATTTTGTTAATAATTTTTTAAAATTAATTTTTTCTTTTCTTTCCTAATAAAGACATAACTATACTAAAATCATTCAAATTTGTATTATAATTATGTAAATTTTATATTGTTTATTTAAAATTAGGTATAAAAAATTTATTAATAATCACGAACGTTTACTACATTTACTCTTACTACGTTTTAGTCGCATCTCTAGACAATTTCTTAACAATATTTAATTTCAGCTGTACTTATAAAAAAAAAAAATTATTACTTCCATATTACGATCATTTTCTGTACTATACAACTTTTGTAAATAAAGTTTCCCCATATCTCTAAAAAAAAAAAACGGAAAAATTCAAGGTCAGCATAGTTACTATTTCAATATTGTATAATGAATATAAATTATACTTAACGAATATTATAAATTTTCACGGTAACAAATAAACAGTAAAATGTATATATTTTTCATGTTGACAGAGAAAAAATAAATAAATAAAAAAAGAATATACAGAGGTAAAAAAGTGTAAAACGTATAGGAAAAAATATATGGTTCGTCCTCTTCCTGTTTCTTTTTTTTTTTTCTTTCTTTTTTCTTTTTTCTTTTTTCACGTGAATTTTCTTCGTCCATTGTTCGCGATTTTCTCTCTTTATATCGATACAAAAAAAAAAAATGGGGAAGCGTAGATAGTAATATCGAAGAATATTTTTTATATTGACAGGAGAACACTGCGATGTTATATAATATATGTATATATAATATATAACTGTATATATATGTATATATATATATATATATATATATATATATATATATATATATAGAGGGAGAGAGAGAGAGACAGACAGAGAAAGAGAAAGAGAAAAGAATAGGTAAGTCTCTCGTATATCATCTTAAATTTGATAAATTAATGGAAATACAAGAATGACTAAAGCTTATTTTCTCATGAATCTATAGAACCTGCGAGAATCTTTCCATTCTGTCCATTCGTCTTACGGATTATTCAAAGTGTTAAGTAGTATGATTAGTAGTAGTAGTAGTAGTAGCAGTGATAGTAACTAGTAACACTAATACCTAGTAGTATGTATGTATGTACGTATGTATATATGTATGATACGTATGTATGTCTGATTACGAATCTACTTATTTCTTATCCGATTTCTCCTAAGAGAATCTCGTTAAAACTTTCTTTAGCCTCGTACATCACTTTTATTTTTTTTTTCTTTTTTTTTTTACTTTCGTGTCCTTTTAACACCTTTAAAACCATCCATATATTACTTTGAAATTACATACCCACTCTGTCTATCCACATGGAAATAAATTTTTTATCTTTTTTAATCATAAATTTATTACTTCGCATTCAAGAGATTAACGTTTGATTGTCCTATAATATATTATTAGTACTACTATTGCTCTATCTATATTATCTTCATAAATAAACTATATTATCTTCATAAGTTTACTACAATAATTAATCATATTATAATTTATATGCGTGCTGTTAGTGTACCAAAAATTTCCTATTAATGAATAATATTCTTAATGTTTTTCTATCTTCTTTTTTAGGTATTACAAAAAATTGAATTATAAACGGTGACAATGAAACCCCAACAAACCAAGATAAAAAAAGAGAGAGGAAAAAAAAAAGGGAAAATATAAAAATATTTCTGAACTTTTACAATGCGACCGTAAATTTTGTCCACGTATCATTTATTAAAAAAAGAAAAAAAAGAAAGAAAAAAAGAAAGAAAAAAAGAAGAATAAAGCAAAACAAAAAAAAAGGAATAAAAGAATCTTTTATCCAAAGCGGATAAACCGAAGGAATGTAAATCGATATAAAATTGGTAGTCTTGCTCCTGACCTTTAACTTCTCTCTCTCTCTCTCTCTCTCTCTCTCTCTCTCTCTCTCTCTCTCTCTCTCTTTCTCTGTTAACCATCCCTTTCTATGTTTTCGAGCTCTTCCGTTAGTAAAAGGCAAAAGATCGAACGAGTTCTGGCTTTAACCGTAGGCATTACACCCACCGACCGAATCTCCTGGTGATACCTTCGAAGAAAGTAACGTTTGGGCTTCTCGTTTTGAGATAGAAAGAGAGAAAGAGAGGGCAAAGAAAGAGTTTGTGTAGGTACATATATCGATCGACCTTTCAACCTCGTCCTCGAAACTAAACTCTCCTTCCGGATTCGACTGGCGCCCACGAAAAGAGCGAAAATAGTATTTCCGAGGATATTCATTGGACATCGTCGGCAGACACGTGAGTTCCTCTTATCGAAACGAGAATATGTAGGTACTTTCTTCTTTTTCTTATCGAACCTTTATCTACTTTCAGACTGGACAGACAGAAGTAATATTTAAGTATATGTATATATGTGTGTGTGTGTGTGTGTATACAAATGGTCATTTTCAATTTAAATATTGAAAGAAAGAAAATGATTAAATTGATCAGATGGTTGGTACGAATTTTCATTTACATTTGAAATCAAATTTGAAAATGAGATAAATGATTGAGTAGATTAAAGATTAGAAAGAAAGAGAGAGAGAGAGAGTATGATTTTTATATTTATTTAATAATTACGTTTATAACGATGTTGAAAAACATACTGAGAAGATTTTTTTATTTGAATTTGAATTTGAATTTTTTTCTTTCCTTTTCCAGAAGAATTTTTATTTGATAAAGAAAAACAGAGAAAAAACCACTAAACGTATAAAAGATTAGAGAGATTGAACGAGTGATTTTTATATTTATTTAATAATTTATGTTTATGAATACAACAAAATTGAAATCTAATACACTTTGACGTTTCGTTCGAATTTTTATTCGAAAGAAAAAAAAAAGCATAGACAAATCAAATTGATTAAATATACTACGAATTCGTAATAATTCATATTTATAAACCTTTTGAATAAGAAGAAAAATATAGAAATAAAAAATTAAAAGGTATAAAGAAAAAAGATATGTAACATGGAATTAGAGAAATAAATTAGATATTTTCTTTTTAATCCTGTAAATATCTAATATGCATCTCGAACGAAATTACTTTTACAGTGTTAGATCTAAAAGAAGAAACAAGAAAGAAATGATCACTCGGGATGGTTTCATTTAATCGTTACACCTACGCTAGTAGGTTTCTATTCTAACTCGAAAGAGCTTTTTCAATGATTCCTTTAAGGTGAAGCGACACATTCCGAGAAAATGGTTTCTTCTTTTCCATAGTCCTCCTTCGAGGAGTGACACAATAGTGTCGGTGTCGAAGCAATGTTCCTAATGATACCATGAAACTGTTCGAAGAAGAAGAAGAAGAAGAAGAAAAATAAAAAAGAAAAGATCTTTTGGACCTTCAGGAAATAAACTTAAAATTTTTTTCAAACTTCACCCGACTTCATTCGCTTTTTCTTCCTTTAACATTGCGATGTTCATTTAATTTAATTTCAAGAAAAAAAAAAAAAGAAAGAAAAAGAAAGAACTGAAATTGATAATCGTTCTAAAGAAATAAAGAGATTAAAAATATTAGAAAATGTAAGATCCAAATCAAGTTTTATTTTATTTTCTTTCCTTTTTTGTTTTCTTTATTAAAAAATTAGAAGTGATATTTAAAAGGTACAATTTTCGATTTAACCAAAGAGATTAAAAGAAGTATCGTTTAAATCGAAAGTTTTATTTTATTTCTTTTTTCTTTTTATTTTTATCATGAACTAGAGTTCAATTTCGAAAAAAAAAAAAGAAAAAAGATTGAAAGCGAAATGTAGAAGTTACGATTGTCGATTTCATTAAACAAAGAGATTACAAAAAGTGTCATCTAAATCGAGTTTTATTTCTTTTTTCTATTTCTTTTTTTTTTTTTTTTTGCTAACGTATGAACTGGAGATTTAAATTTCGAAAAAGAAAAGAAAAAAAAAGATTGGAAGTGAAATTTAGAAGTTCCGATTTTCGATTTCATTAAACAAAGAGATTACAAAAAGTATCATCTAAATCGAGTTTTATTTCTTTTTTCTTTTTCTTTTTAGTTATTTCTTTTTCGTTGGGATAACAAACTAGAGATTTAAATTTCAAGAAAATAAAAAAAAAGAAAATTACAAGAGGAATTTGAAAAGTACAGTTCTTGATTATTACCGAACATAGAGATTAAAAAATTGTATAATATTTATAAAATGATTATTGTACACTATAATCATTTTGATTTTGATTTCAATTTCTTTTTCTTCGTCTATCGTAAACGTCAATCGAGATTACATTTTTTCCTAGGAGATTCCTATCGTGAGTGAAAGTCGATATACTATCTCGAATATAAAGCGAAATCGAGTATCCTAGGTGAGCCTAAAATTAATTGACCGTCGAGGAAAGCCGAGTAAAAGTCAAAGGGTATAGTCGGCTGTTATTTGCCCTTGTTGTATCTAGCCTTTCTTCGAATCGATACACAAATTAAACCGAATGAAGCGCGGCACACGTCGAGTATGAACTCGAACTATCCTAACATCAAATACATATCGATATTGTCAGTGATCGGAGATAGATAGATAGATAGATAGATAGATAGATAGAGATAGATAGAAGAATAGACAGATATATTAGAAAAAGATTTGATCACACTATAGAGTCAATTGATGATAAACGATTTTTTTTTTTTTTTTGAATCAATTAAAAATTTCAATATTTGTTTTAGTTTTTTTTTTTTTTTTTTTTTTTTTTTTAATATTATATTTTTATTTTTTTATTGTCGCTACGTCGATAAAAAGAAAATCAAGAATATGATTTGAACTTTTTATAATCCAATGTAGTTTCGTGTTTAGGAAAAATAATTATTATTATTTGATATGAAGTTCTCCTATCTCATAGTATAGTAAAATATATTCATATCGTATCATTTATATATATATATATATATATAACACAGATATATAAATATGTCAGTTCGAAATTACACTGGATATTATACTGGGATTATACGATATTACGTGAATTTTCTAGTTAAAAAAGGAAATATCGTAAAAAGATGTTAACTAATCGAATGAATGAATGAATGAATGAATTCAACAAATTCGAGTTAAACGATGTACGAATAAAAAATGTCAATTGTCATTTCTTTTTTCGGATACTACAAAAAGAAGTATCTATCTCAATCTATCCATCTTTCTCTTTCTTTTTCATGATTTATCAAAATATCCTCCTTAGAAATAGGGAGAAGAAACGCTATAAATAAAATTCCCTGTGTTTCTCAGGCTTTCCTTTAACTCTATGTATGTACTCGTTTATCTTTCTATGTATTTCTGTGCATTTGTGTGTGTACGTTTGTGTCTGTGTGTCCTTGTAAGTACGTCGTTCCATCTGTCGTCGAAAATAAAGAAAACAGCTTGGATAAACGCGAGATCGAAAGATTCCAAAAAAGGAAAGATATAGGGATACAGACATGTACAGGGTGAACGAAAAGTTTCCATATAGAACAGAAGTTCTTAATTGAATATCAAAAATCAATTATACATCTTCGAAGAATCTTTCTGAATCTTTAATTTCTTGCTTTATTTTCCTTTTTTTCTTCAAATAATACAACCACAAAAACTACAAGCCTAATGATACAAATCCAAAATGTCTTGAAGACGGAATAATCGACTTTTTTTTTAAGAGCCACCCTAGACAATCGATTTGTGACCAAACTACAAACTTTTGAGACACCTTCTATATAAGAGGAAGAAGGGATAAGGACATTCACGTTACGGCTTCCCCTCCCACGTCTCTGGAAAATTTTCGAACGAATTCGCGATTACATTGTCGTCTACATATTTTTTGTTGCTTTATTTTTTTTCTTTTTCTTTTTCTTTTTTTTTGCGATCAACCTTCACACCATCTTCCACATCTTATATATCTATATCTCTTTTGATATCTTTCATACGTAAAAATAAAAGGATCGCTTTGAATAAAACCTATGAAACAATCTATCCCTACTCTCTTTTCTTTTACTAGAAGTCGTCCTATTTCCGACCAGCGATATACATATAGCAAGAGAACTATTTCATCGAATAAGTTTTACGCTTTTTCCGGTCAGCAGAATTTGAAATATATATATATATATATATATATATATATATATATATATATATATGTCTGTGTGTGTGTGGAGAAGAAGTAAGAGAGAAACAGAGAGATAGAGAGACAAAGAAATAAGAAAGAGAGAGAGAGAGAGAGAGAGAGAGAAATGACGTCAGTTTAAAACCATAGTTCTATTTCACAATCGAGACATCGATCTACTTTTCCATGCATTTTCTTTCTCTTTATTATCTAACATATGTATTTACATCTCTTTCTCTTCTTCTCTCTCTTTCAATCTTCTTCTTTCTATGTTTAAAAGATACATTTCATATGAAAATTTGTATACGAAAATCTTTGAAATATTATTTAAATCTTCGTTTAACTATATCATACGATAATTGTAAATATAACTTATACTGGATAGGCCAAAGTTTACTAGATGATTTAAAAAAAGAAAAAGAAACAAATTAATACTCTTTTTCGAGACTTCTTAAGTCGTTTTTTATTCTTTCTTTCAGATATTTAAAACTACGAGCTTCGAATCTTTAAAATTATCATCTAGGAAAATTTGTGATCGACAGCGATTTCTTCCGTACTTAGCGGACATTAATTTTTCGATAGAAATTAGATTATTTAAATTTTGTGAAGACAACAAAAATTAAATAAATCTTCGCAAATATAAATATATTAGCATAGATTCTCTCTCTTTCTCTCTCACTCTCTCTCTTTTTCTTTTATTTATTTTTTTATAATTTTCACGGAACTAATTAATAAAAATTTATTTTTAAAAATGTCGATCTTAAGATCGTAAAAGAAATTGAAAGGAAAATAAATTGATCTAAAGGAGGCTATTGGCAACAGTACTGGATAAAACCTAACACGATTTAAAATGTGTGTGTGTGTGTATATATACTTATATACATATATACCTACATATATATATATATATATATATATATATATATATATATAAGTAGTGTATACGATCGTAAGTAAACGACGATATATCGCGAACTTCTTTATCTTGGCAAACTGCCTCGTGTATATCCTTCTTGTTTCACGTTGAAAGCACGATAGAGTAACTTTCCCCTATCCAACGTTAACGATCGTTAGCCTCTTTCCGAAAAATATCATCATAATCGCTATATCATCTATGATTCATCGTCTTCAATTTCCAAAAAATTATAAAAAAAAAAGGAGACATTAAAAATTCTTCTCACGAAATATTTTTGAATACGTGATTGAATTACGTTTAATTGTAATTATTAGGGAAAAAGATAAATAAAAAAAAAATATATCACTGGAAATAATTTTTATGAGATATTTTTAAACGCGTGATTCGATTACAATTAATTGTTTGCATATATAAATAAATAAATATATATGTAAATACATTTTTGTTCCTTTTATTTCATACAAAATTTCTTCCTGGTAATCGAATTAACAGCACGATCGGAGGAACGCGACTTCAACAAAAGAAGTTTATATAGTAACGATGGCATTTTGACGAATCACCGACCCTATATTCGAATTATGCTTCACGAATCGTAAACTCTCGTGAGCTTATACTCTCTCCCATGAAACGATAAATCAACGATCCACAAACCTAGTATATATATATATATATATACACACACATAAATATATATGCGTATATAAACATACATATAGATATGTATTTCATCCTATTGCTAAAAAAAAAAATACGCGACAAAGATATTATAAATGTCATCCAAAATAAAAAAAGAACAAAAAAACTAAAAGTACTAAAAAAAATAAAATAAAATAAAATCATTAATTCTTCAACATTTTTAATTCAATCCTATTTTGCTTGAGAAAAAGAAAAATCAACAAGAAGAAAATATATATATATATGTATGCAATTCACGACCACAAGTAAGAATTTACATCTGCACGCACGTAAACACACAGAGACATCCCCACCACTTATAAATTATACTCGAGAATATTATTAAAAATAAATCTAATTACTTGTAACACCAATCCCGTAGCTATTTCTTCAGATCATCGCTACTGATAAACGTTATCATAAAACAGATCACTTTTCTCACATACTTAGCTATAAAAGTAACAAATAAAATTAGCTTAGGGGTTGATATTTAATAATAGCTTTATGAGGGTTAATGTTCTTTCACACTTTCATATCACTTTCATAAAGACATATGGAGAAAAAAAATGAAAGAAATTAAAAAAAAAAAAAGAAAAGGAAAAGAATAAAATTGAGTGAAATAAAACAGAATAAAATAAAATAAATTGCTAAGTAAAAATAAGATAATAAGAGCGAGTATTAGAATAAAAAGGAAAGAAAAAAGAAAAAAAGAAAAAAGAAACGGAAGAAAAATGAAGTAGAGAAAGAAGAGGAAGTAAAACAGAGTGAAGAAAAATGCAGTAGAGAAAGAAGAGGAAGTAAAACAGAGTGAAGGAAAAAGCAGAAGAGAAAGAAAAAAAGAAGAGAAAAAGAAGAACGCAATAATCCGATTTTTATTTAATACAGGGAGTAGTTAACGTTTCGTCAACGATTAATCGTCAAAGGGAAAGGGGTTCAAGCGTGATCTCAACGTGAGCCCAACGTTTCTTCTTTTCTCTTTCCCTCCCTCTATCTATCTATCTATCTATCTATCTATCTCTCTCCAATCGTCGAAAAGTCGGTGAATATAAAGTTGGCCTCGATCCAAAAAACGATAAAAAGAGAGAGAAAGAGAGAGAGAGAGAGAGAGAAAGAAAAAGAGAGAAAGAGAGAGAGAGAGAGTTGTTGATAGTTGACTAGACGAAGAAAATAGTTTCGGCAGCATCCAAAGTATTTTTATCTCTTTTTATGTCATACGTAGTAAATAAAGAAACTATGATGATTCTCGTAAACATTGAATAACATGCCAACCGTTTAAGAATAATCGCAGGAATAGAGAGCAAGAGAGAGAGAGAGAGAGAGAGAGAGAGAGAGAGAGAGAGAGAGAGAGAGAGAAGACTAAACACATGTCTGTCTCTCTCTTTCTCTTTCTCTTTCTCTTTCCTTTCTCTATTTCCTTTCTCTGTCTTTGTTAAGAGAAAAATACTGGAAAGAAATGTCAGTTGCTTTGAAAAGATGCTCTTCTGAGTAACCATTCATGTCGGACTATGATGAACAATACCTTTATTGGCCACACTGTGTATAATCATCGCTTGTGTCTCTCTTTTTTGTTATTTTTGTCTTCTTCTTCCTTCTTTCTTCTGTTTTTTCTTTGTTTTCTTTTTTTTTTTTTTTTTAATATTAAACAATGACACGCGTATATATGCATCTACGTACGTATGTATGTCAATTTTATTTCCATTTCCATCGTTTGTAATATTATTCTTGTTCACTATTTAACAGGAGTTGATTAAAAGTCACTTATAAAATGATTAGTTAATTGTTAATAGAAAAATTGTTATTATACCAAATTATACGCTCATGTTTATACTTATATGCATCTGAGATAATTATATACTGTTAATATTATAAATTAGATAAGAGATATTAATTAACATATTAAATTGTTGAGATAATTAATGACATGATTGAAAAAGATGTGCGTCGTTTGATCTAATATTAATTAGATATAAATTTGAAATATGGCCGAATATTATACACAGTGGCCATTAAACTCTAATGTTCTTCACTCTGTATGTATCGGTTGATCACAGAATGATCCTTAAAAAAAGGAAAAAACTACAAGAAAAAAAAAAAAAGAAAAAGAAAAGAGAAAAAAGAAATATTTATTCTATCCACGACATTCTCTTCCAAATCAACTAAAATTGTTCACGTCTGAAAATTGTCTACCGATTCTGATATTGTTATATCGATCAATATCACGAAGGAGATTCCAACGAAGGTCAACGAAAGGATTGAAAACGGCGCGCAGCCGTCGTCCTCGAGGTGAAGAAAGGCACGAAAGGTTTAACCATTCTATCGGGCTTGCACGTGCTCTTTCAAAACGAACAAAACGAGAAAAAAGAGAAAGAAAGAGACAGAGAGAGAGAAAGAGAGAGAGAAAATTACGAATTCGTCGAATATAATAACCATATTATAAAAATCATAAAGTATAATTAATCTTGAAAATTAATTGAATGTCACATTGAGAATCACTGAAATATAAAATGACACTGTGATAGAACAAACAGAATAATATAAAAACTTCCTCTTTCGTATATTAAACACACACACATATATATACATGTGTATAATTAAACACATGTATGTATATATATATATATTTACTTGCTCTTACCAAACATTAATATTAACTTAATAAAATAAATAAAAAGCACATTTCGTACATCTCTGATGTTGGTATATTTTTAATAAAAAAAAAGTCAGAAAAAAAGAAAGATCTCCATTACTAATAGGCAACCCCCAATGAAAGCCCCTTCACAAATGGAAACACAATACCAATAGTCTGATAAAAACGTGGTAGACTTCATACAATTAACTTTCTTAAACAGACACACACAAACAGACGCACGGTGAGAGAGAAAAAGAGAGAGAAAGAGAGAGAGAGAGAGAGAGAGAGTAAAGTCGATCGAACGAGGTAGTGGTTCATTTTGCAACGAAGGAAGGAACGTCCATTAAAACGAACTATCTATCTATCTCCCTCTCTCTTTCTCTTTCTCTCTCCCTCCCTCTTACTTTACATCGGTCAATAAATAAAGACTCTTGTAACATTTATAAGAATTTCTTTTCATGATAACAGTGATAATCAAAGCACTGCACGTTTGAAAGATCGATCATTAATCGTTCAAAGGAGATAAAAGATAATAGTCAATCATCTCCTTCGCAAATGCAAAAGAGAAAGGGACAAAGAAAATGAGGATATACACGTACAACCAACGAAAGGAAACAAACACAAAGAAATAAACAAATAAACAAATATATATATATACAAATAAATAGATAATTAACTAAGTGAAAGGAAAAGTCGATATTTCAATGGGACGTCGTACCGTGCGAAGAAATTGGTCGAATATCGTTGAAAAAAGTGTCGACGTAGAGATAAAGGCTAGCTAGAGAGCGAACAAGCGAACGGCCGAGAGTGCGACAGAGACGGAGACGGAGACGGAGACGGAACGGAGACGGAGATGGATAGAGACACGGAGACGGAGACAGAGAGAGAAAAAGAGAGAGAGGAGAGAAGAGGAGGTTTATCCTCGATGTTCCTGCTCCTTATCTGGCGTCGTCGTCTCGTGGAAGGGTGGTTCCGTCCATCGCTTCTCTCTCTGGATCTCTATCGCGGAGAGGATCGATCGTTGTCGGGTGCACACGCGCTGACCGGTTGCGGTACGCGTCCACACGAAGTACGAGAGAACGGAGAGCGAGATAGATAGATAGATAGATAGAGAAAGAGAGACAGAGAAAGAAAGAAAGAAAAAGAGAGAAAGAGAGAAAGAAAGAAAGAGAAAGAGAGAAAGAAAGGAGAGAAAGAGAGAGAGAGAGAGAGAGAGAGAAAGGTAACACTGTCTTCTTCCTCTCTCTCCGCAGTCGATACGTCTTAATTAAGTCTTGAATATTTCCATTTCGCTTTTCTTTTTTCCCCCCCGAACGATTGATATAGAAAAATTAGGAAAGATGGAAAGAGAAAAAGAGAGAGAGAGAGAGAGAGAGAGAAGAAAAGAAAGAGAAAGGAGAGAGCAGGAAGACAGAAAGAGAAAGAGAAAAAGATATAGATAGAGGGATATCAATATATATCTATGTATGTATGTATCTGTCGCGCGTTTTCCGAGATCGAGGCGCGTTTAGAGATCACCTCTCTCGCGCTTATCCGACGACAATAAAAAGCGACGAACTTGGAACCCAACCGTTCGGTAGGGTGACCGAGTGGTGACTGAGACTCACCCTCTCTGCTGCCGTTGACTACCCCCTCTAGAATACCCCCACTCTTCCGATAACCACCACCACCACCACTACCACCACTACCACCACCACCACTACTACCACTAGCATCGCTACCACTACTACCACCATTATCGTGCTATCTATCTATATCTCTATCTCTGTCTGTCTGTCTCTTTCTTTCTTTCTTTCTTTCTTTCTCTTTCTCTCTTTCTCTTTTCATACATACACATAGATACTTTTCTTTAGAGTCCTTCGCAGTATCACTTCAAGCTTAGTTCCAACCTTAGTTCCAACCATAGTTCAAACCATAGTTCCAATTTTAGTTCCAACGCATTAGAATAGCTAGCTCATATATGTGGAAGAGAAAATACTGTAATTCCTAGTTGTATTACAACTACTAATACCACCTTTACTATTGCTGTTGCTGTTCCTGCTGTTGCTACTATTGGTACCATCCTACCCTATCATCACTCCTATAGAATACTTCCGGAATGAAGTATACTAACCAAGAGGCAAGTATCCAAGTGGATTAACGTAGCGTCGAGTAAGTTGATTAGACCAAGAGGAATCGATGAGAAAAGAGAGATAGAGAGAAAGAAAGAGAAAGATAGAAAAAAAGAAAGAGGGAGAGAGAGAAAAGGGTCGGTTTTAGTGGATGGGATCAGATCGAGAGAAAAAAGGGAAAAACAGGGAAGAGGGGAATAAGAAGGATGGGAGTTGGATAGGGTGAAGCGAGGTGAGGAGGAGATGGGAAGAAGAGGTAGTGGGTGGTGGGTGATGGGTGGTGGATACGGAATGGGGTTTAAGGCTTTCGAAACTCGTCTCGATATCTTCTTCTGAGGGATTCTGGAACGACGCAGGACCGCTTTACTGCGGTAAGTCGAATGTCCTGGATCCTGAATCGCGTTCGGTTCTACGCGTATCGTAGAACGTTCCAACGATGAAAAGAGAGAGAGAGAGAGAGAGAGAGAGAAATAGGGACGTTCACGAGGGAGAGGGTAAGAGAGGGAAAGAGAAACAGAAAGAGAGAGAGAGAGAGAGGGATGGTCGATCGAAGGCGTCGAAGGGAGGGCGCCACCTCGCCGACTACTAGCATCCCTCTTACCCTCCTTCACGCCCTCTTTACCCATTCTCTCTCTCTCTCTCTCTCTCTGCCTCTCCCTCTCTCTTTCTCTCTCCCTCTTACTTGGCTCCTACGAGCCGTTGCTTTGCTTACTTATCAAAAGAACGCTACTAAGGGATGAAAAGCGAAAGAGAGAGATAGAGAAAGAAATAGGAACAGAAATAGACTTATTTCTTCTAATTCAATATTTCTATAATAGATATATCCAAATTGATTTATCTTTATTAGTTCAAAATGAATCACAACGTCTTAAAGAATCAGTTTGATTATTATAACGAATCTCGATCGGTCGTATGCAGAATCGGTCATAAGCTAACGTCAGAAACAGCTACTGACGTTGGTTACGATCGTAACGCCTACTACTATTACTATTACTATTACTAATGCTACTACACTACTAATATTAGTATTATTAATACTATTATTACTATTACCAGAGCGGAGAAATCGCATCATGACGTGCTGCGTGCACCGCACTAATCCATGAACTTCGATATATATATAAATATATATATATATATATATATATATATGCATATATGTATATGTGTATGTATCTCAGGGATAGATAGCTCGAGATGCTACGAGAAAATTTCTCGATTAACGCGATAACGGAAGGATATAAGAGAAGAACGGAAATCTATAAATAATTCAAGAGAACTCTCTCTCTCTCTCTCTCTCTCTCTCTCTCTCTCTCTCTCTCTCTCTCTCTGTTCTATCCCCTCTTTTCCTCTCTCGTTATCTATCCATCTAACTATCTATCTATATGGACCAGTGAGAAAATACAAGCTTTTTAGAGAAGATATACCTATAATTGGAAAATTATAACAGATTCAGAGACTTGATCGCCGAGAAAATATAATAAAAAATGAAACATAGAGATAGATAGATAAATAAAAAGAAAGAGAGAGAGAGAGAGAGAGAGAGAGAAACAGATAGACAGTTCGAATGCAAATCAAATGCATAAACGGTGAATCAAAGCCACCTGTATATATGTATGTATATATCTATGTATGTATCTATGTATGTATATAACTTATGTATGTATATAGCTATATGTGTATGTATATAGCTATAGATGTATACGTTCTGCTTGGACTTCGAAAACTCCTACATTTAAATGGACAGTCGAGATACTCCGATTTGCAGAGAACTCTGCCTTCTGAGTATTTCTCCCTCTCTCTCATTCCCTTCCCCTTTCCCTTTTCCCTCCCCCATCTCTCTCTCTCTCTCTCTCTCATCCCTTGAAAGTGAGAGATAGAGATAGATAGACACTTATTTGAAATGGAGATGGAGCATTTACGCTGTCCGTTTACAACGCGATATCACGCGTTTCTCTAACACATTTATATACGTCCACACATATACACACACAAAGGGGGAGAAAGAAGGAGAGAAAGAGAGAGAGAGAAGAGAGGAGACATATATATAGTAAGACATATATATCTATATGTATATATATATATATATATATATATTTACACACACACACACACACTAACCTATTAACTAGGTATACCTGCAATTTGCAAGTTCTACCCCTTCGACACGGTCACGGGCGAAGCCTCTGGAAAGCAGGAAATCCTGCAATTAGGTCTAACGGACAATATCCGGATTTTTCAATATCCGCCCGTCTTAACGCCGCCACAACCACCACCACCATCGCCGCCATCACGACCACCACCATCATCTAACTCCTCCTTTTTGAGAATACTTTGTCAACGTGTAAAAGTAGGTAAAGGCGAGAATACGTTTTCTTTTACTTTAATGCGTAAGGATACTTAAAAAAATCTTATCAATTTTAATCCCTAAAATTTTATTTTAGTTCACATTGAAGAATTATCGAGTTGAACTAAATGAATAATATTAATTGCAACTGTTTTTATTTTATATATATATATATATATATATATATATATATACGTAAAAATAATTATAATAATATATAATTGGACCGATAAATAAATAATGTTTGATGATCTTTTTATATTTTATATAAATTTTGTATTAATAGATTCTGTTAAAGCGATCAATAAATAATATTAATATAATACGAACAATGTAAGATTGATTTAATAATGATTAAAATAATTGAATAATGTAAAATTTTCGATAAAATATATTGGAAAAATAAAAGAAAAAAATAATGACAAAGTTTCGTTACAACTAATAGTAACTAGTAAAAGTAATAGTATTAGTAGTAGTTACTAGTATTAGAGTAATATGCGGAATAGTAAATAGCCTCACATCTCTTAGAATCCCTATATGAATCTCACACACGCGCGCATATGTTATCATACTTAATCATCTTCGTTTGGCCACAAACTTGCGGAAAATATTTTAGGGTCTCTAGAAATGAGGAAAGAGAAATTAAATAAAAGGATTAATAGTAATAATTAAAAAAAATAAATAAATAAATAAATAATAATAATAATAATAATAATAACAACAACAACAATTATAACAATAGTAATAGTAATTATAATAAGGATAATAATAATGATGATAATTAAGAGGAGATACTAATACGTGCCATGGAATAAATAATAATAATGAAGCGTTAGAGACGCGTTAGTAAACGCGTTAGAAAGATGGTAATGGAAAAGGAATAAAGAAGATCGACCAGGATGAATATCAACAGGATAAATGATAAATGCACCGTCAAGGTGTTTTTCCAATTTCTCTAGTATCGTTAAGTTAAAGAAACGAAAATGTCCGCCATTCCATTTGGCATTCGGCCAGTCGAAGAATAGTACACGTCTATCCCGAGAGAACTAACCTTCTGAAAATCGCACGTAATTAATTCTTATATTCTGAAAAAGGAAGTATAAAAGCTCTTCTACGACCCAGCTATCCTATTCTTCTTTCGATCTCCTTGTCGCGACGAATCAGGTCGGTAAGTCGTTATTTTCTCTTTTCGGCCAAATGTTAGGACAAGAAGAAGAACGGACAAAAAAAAACAAAAAGAACATGTATATAAGATATATATATATATATATATAAAATATTGTAATATATTATACATTATAACCCATTGTATAAGGATATATATATATATATGAAATACTGTGATGTTACATATATAGAAGATATTATAATAAATTACATACACATGTATAGATAAAATATATATATTTGCAATGTATAATATATATAAAATATTTTATATAAAAATATTATATTGTGTATGTGTGTGTATTTTTTCTTTTTTAAAGATTACGATAAATAAAAAGAAAAAAATAAAGCAAACATTTGTAAAAATGTTATCTGCAGATTAAACCTATCTGTTATGAAATTAAGCAATTGCTTATGTTAGCTTCGCGGACTATGACCTTTAAGCTACCTGACACGTTAGTTATTTCGTATGCCATTAATTAATTCGCAGGCCGAGAGCCGGCCAGAGAACGTCTTGCAATTAGTTTAGCAGAATCAACGTGCCTCCACGTTGGTACCTACGTACGTTACGTATGTATATGCAAATACATACATACAGATCATACATACATACATACATACATATAGATCATACATACATACATATAGATCATATATACATACAAATACATACACACATACATACATACGTAGATGGAATATAGGAACCAGTAGTAGCAACAGTAGTAGCAGATATAAGTACAGAAACTATATATGTATATGTATATATGTATGTATGAATGTATATATATGTGTATATATATATTATGTATAATGTGGAACAAAAACTCGACAAAGTCATTCATCCAGACGCGATTTCAAATAATGCGAACGATCCAACAATAAGCTACGACTCGTGTAACCTAAAAACATCGGATAATAATAATGAGTATTAATATTTTGAACGATCGATAAAAGAACGAGAGAAACAAAGGGTGTATTACGTATCCCTTCCTTAAAAAAAAAAAAAAAAATCTTTTTTTATCGAGCATCGAATATCCTTTTATCGTTAATACTTAATATACAAAAAGAAATATTTTTTCTTCTATTCCTTTTTTTTATTATGAATTTAAATGACAGAAAAATTATTTGTTCGTATATTTCTTTAAGAAATTAAGGATATTTTTGTAGATCTTGATAATTTTAGATTCGATTATGATATATGATTAGATCTCTTTCCATTTCTCTCCTTTCTCTTTTTCTTTCTGAAATATCAATTATTTGTGTTATTGCACTCTCATATTTTATTATCCTGTTTCTTTTATTATTACTTTTTTATTATATCATTATTACTCTATCCTCTCTTATTTTATTTATTTATTTATTACATTATTATAACTTTATTGTATTATCAATCAATTCAAATATATCAAAAATAAATTATTATTTATTACTTTGCTTTTTTTTTTTGTTATTACGTTATTATTTCTCTCTATTTCTCTCTTTAAAAAAAGAAAATATAAAGAAACACAAAATAAGAAACCGAAAGAGAGAGAGAAAGATAAGATAAAGAGACTATAGCACTGATCCGTCTTCGTAATATGTAGAAAAGATATCACCGAAAGGAAGCCAAGTTAAGTCGTTTCGCGAAGGTCGAGGGTACATTAAACGAGGACAAGAAGAGAAAGGGAAAGCCTCTGTTAGCCACCCATAACCGTACGAGAAGGTGACTGAGAGAATGGACGGAAGTATTATATACCACCTTATAAACTAAACTCTTAGAACACGCGATCTAACGATTTCCAGACTGATTATCCAAATAAATCCTCTATTAGGTATTTCAAATTGACCAATCAGAAACAGAGCAATAATCTTTCCATAAATGCCATCAATTTAACATACCTAAGTAAATGAAATTATTTCTTTTCATTGACAAGTTTTCATGAATGTATCTCTTTTCATGACTCTATCTTTCTTTCTCTTTATGACCCTTATAAACGTCACTGTAAATTGAAAAATAATTGAAAATAATTTCTACGTATAATATACATATCTATCGCGTTAATAATGATTATCGAAGCATTAAATGTACGTAAGTACTTAGACATTTACATAAATATTATACATATTTATGTATTCATGAAAATAGCCGATAACACAACAGCTGTAATAACACAATCACAAAACTACCTAACGTCAGCTGATAATTGTTCACTATCCAAAATCGTACATACATAATACGTGACAAGAACGATTTAACAATAAGCGTTAAATATATGTATAAGCTATTATATATACGGGGTGATTCGACGAAACGAATAATACAATTAAAAAGATCATATACGTCGAGTATAACTCGACAAAATCGATAGACACCAATTATACGAATATCGAGTTACATTCAAGACGATTATCTATTGCTACGATGAACAAATTGTATTCCACGAAAGATCACTCGGATTTAAACCGACCGAAAATATTCCAAACTTTTCAAATATCAATTCGAAAGCTATAAAATTTGTATTGAATGGCCAATAAATTTTCTATTGTTCCTATTAGGAATAAGTATACAGTGTTTTTCCACTTGAAATTCAATATCCCTTCGCGAATAAAATCGAAATTCGACCTTACTAAAAATAAAATTCAAGGCTGCGACGTTTTTTTGCTGATTTTTTTTTCTTTTTTCTTTTTTCTTTTTCTTTTTTTTTTTTCATTATTGATAATAATTGATAGCATAGTGTCTAATTAATTAATTTATCATCAATGAACGACTGGATTATGGATTGAGTTACACACATACAGTGTTTTTATAATATTTATAACATTTACGTAGCTATAGTAGTTTTTTATAGTATAGATAATGCATTTTTCTACACAAATTTATTATCCATTCAAAAGAACGATACCAACGTTTGAATTTCAAGATTTTATGTATTGAGATATCATAAATAAAATCATATTTAAAAAAAACAATTGGATATGATTTGGATTGGAACACAAGTCGAGAAAGAGGAGAGTTGTAGAGGGAAAAAATTTCTAAGCGAATTTGTTCGTTTTTTTTTTTTTTTTAATTATACGTTTATATAAATTTATCATGACGAGTACTTAATTACTATTAAATATATATATATATATATATATGTCCATTTTTACATTATAAAATTTTGTATCATTTTAACAACAGATTTACGTTTGATTATACTTCTTATTATTAAAGTTTAATAATAATAATAAAAAAAAAAAAATAACGTGTAAACGAATATACTTAATTTGCATTACAAACAAATTCGATTAGAAATAGATTCGATTTAAAGTGCAACATTCGTAAAACATAATTCAGATGATATCTACGCATAGATTTATATCACAAATCATTCACAAAGAATTTGACGAACAAAAACATCAAAAAAAAAAAAAAGGATAAATGAAATAAAATAAAATGAAAAAATAAAAACAGAACTAAAAAAAAAAAAAATTATAAATCCCTAACATATATCGCGTACGTATGCATTACAGATATATAACATCTTGTAAAATATAATACGTTCTAGGGAATAGAAATAAATCAAGGGAGAAATGGAGTAAGCAGGGTAAGCGAATGCCAAAAGGATAAAATCTACGTGAAACTCGAGTGAACTCGATGTGATATAATCGCTTTTGGTAGGAGGCTCTCGCGCATTCGGTAATTACCGAGAGTAATTAAAATGTCTCAGCTCTCGTCAATGTATCTATATATGTAGCCATTAATATAACCTGCAAATTTCAAACGTACCTCAAACATCTATACTTATGTATCTATATCTATATCTACATACATATATCTACATATATATATATATATTTTATTATAATAAATAAATATATATATATATATATTTCAAACGTACCTCAAATATCTACACTCATGTATCTATATGTATATCTATATACACACACATTGCATATATGTATATGCTTGATATGTATATGTGTGTACACACATATCCGTGTATAGACATATTTATAAGAGTATTATCTAAAATAGAAATATTTTTTAGTTGATCTGATATATTCACATACTTAAATATTTACATTGTAATCGGGAAAAAAAAAAATTTGAATTTTTTTCTTTTTTTTTTTCCTTATTTTCATTTTATTATAACGAAAACGTCGAGTCATTCGGTTCACGTAGAAATATCATAGTTAAATGTTAGTTGTAAAATGTAGTTAAATTTCATACTATTTATAACCTTAATTACGCATACATCGTCTTATATTTCATATATTATTTCAACACTATGCTATCAATTATTATCAATGATGAAAAAAAAAGAAAAAGAAAAAAAAATCAGCAAAAAAACGTCGCAGCCTTGAATTTTATTTTTAGTAAGGTTGAATTTCGATTTTATTCGCGAAGGGATATTGAATATTATTTCTTTTCTTTTTTTTTTTGTTTCTAAACTGAGAAACAAGTATCTCGAAAATGATGAATTTTTTTTGAAGAAACTATATATATATATATATATATCTATATATAAAGGAAACCTCAGCCTATATACTTATACATGTTATGCATATACATACGAAAATTGTAAGTCTGCATATATACATCGTAAATATAAAAATGCGTGCATCCGGAAAAAAATATATCACAGAATAATTCAAAGAACAAACAATTGTCTACTAACCTTGATCCACATTTTCATTTTGTTTTTTCTTTTCCATTCTCTCTCTCTCTCTCTCTCTCTCTCTCTCTCTCTCTCTCTCTCTAATCAGGACTGTATAGCTTCTACATTTTCGGTTATATAAATTTGAAAAAGACGACGCTTCCTAACGCTTGGACGACATTTCCATTTCTTTTATGTTCTTTCTTCCTTTTTTTGATACACTTTCGTTTTCTTTTTCTCTATCTTATTGAACACACGTAAACGCACATAAAAAAATACACAAATACGATACGATTAAAAATATTTCACTACACAAACGTCCCGAATTTACATTACGAACTTTTCGGAAGTTCGTTGAACACGACGTACGCGATACGTTTGAAAACTTCTTTTGTTTCAGAATATCTTCTTTTGTTTCTTCTCTCTCTCTCTCTCTCTCTCTCTCTCTCTCTCTCTCTCTCTCTCTCTCTCTCTCTCTCTCTCTCTCTCTTTCTCTCTTTTTCTTTCTCTCAAAATGGCGGAACAATTCATCTTTCGCCAATCTATCACGTATCTTTCTTTTTCTTCTTTTTTTCCACTTTCACTGTTTCCAATTACACCGCCTAATTCCGATTATAATTTTGGATTAACTAAGAAAACTATACGATTATTAATTTATTTTAATTCTAATCAATGCGATAAAAGAACTAACTCGATTATTTGAGCGGGAAAGGATCGAAGGAAAACGATTATTCGCGCCAATTCTCTTGATTATGCATGAAGTAAGCGGTAAGTGGATCGACCAATGAGATGACCGAATAATCGTTTCTATGCTTTTTTACTTCGAACGATCGATTCTCTTAAATGACTCAATAATATCCCAACGAAATTAATTCTGAGACGAGGTATGATTTTTTATTTATTTTTTTTTCTTAATTTTATTTCTTCTTATTATTCTTCCTTTTTTTATATTTTTCTATAAACTAGTTTATGCGACAAAAAAAAAAGAGGTATTAAAAATTAGATCTATTTTTGGGTTGGCTGCATTGTAAACCGAATTTTAATTATTTCTTAAATCACTCGGCAGATGGCGCAAGCTGTCAATGACGTTTCGTAAAACAAAAGTCAATAATAAAGAATTTTATGTATTTTTTAATAAATTGCAAAAATCGATCGAATAATTTTCAATCGTGAACATATTGTTAAAATGTTATTCTTAACCTTGATGTCTCCTTTTTTCTCCTTTCCCTTCTTTTTATTAAATATTTATCGTACACGTTAATACACCTACATGACTCGATGAATTTTTTTTCGCATAAATTTTAATATTATTATAATTACTAGAGAATATATACATTTTTTTGAGGTTCTTGATATTTATTAATCAGAAAAAAAAATAATAAAAATTATGGAATATACGTATCCATGTGGAATTTGAAGACAGCACGATGATTTGAAGCATCGATGATAATTAAATATTGTAATCATATCTTGCATTAATTATTTTTAATAATTAACAATATATTTTGTACTTCGTGACAGCTATTCATAATACGAAAAACAAAGTAGCGAATTAATAAGATTGTTATTCTTAAAAACATACGAGTGGCAATACTATTCTACAAATTGTCATTAACAAATTATGACGTAGTAAATTATTCGATCTTGCGACATTTCCAACGTTCGCATGAGCTACGTCTTCATTTAAATATATAGGCAAAAAAAGATTGCTTTTTATCTAAGACAACTTGAGAAACCCTTTCCTCGTTTAATCTGTCGTTATAATTCATTTAACCTCAACAATCAAAATCAACTTGCTAGATGGTAAAACCGATTAATAAATTAGTGACTCTTTTGTTACCGCGCCATAACTTTTAACGACGACAATGCCATCTACGACATTAATTACGATACTAATTATTTAACGTGAAATAAATCAAAAAGGAACGTAATTTTTGTTGCAGCGAAATCGGTTAAAAATGAGAGAAAGAAAATGAAAAAATTGATAGGATCTTGGAATACAGTTGAAAAAAAAAAAAAAAAATAGGTAAAAATTAAAAACGAAAGAAGAAGAGAAGGATCGAACGATAACGATTATTCGACGATTTCGTCGAAAAAATAAAAATCTTACTTACCGACCGGGATAAACGAGAATATTTTATACAGTGTAATACCAACAGATCACACACTTATATATCTACCTTGATCAAAAGAAGAGGACGAAGTTATTCCGTTCCATTAAGCCAGTATATATGATACATAACTGTAGTGCGTCTTAGGCAGTTGAAGTTGAGGTCTGATATCTGTCAGTTCGTTCAATTATTCGAACTTCGTTTGTTCGTTCGTTCGTTCGTTCGATTTAAAAAATAATTAAGAAAAAAAAAAATAAATAAATAAAAAGTCGCTTTCGCGCATAGATCAAAAAGCAAAGATCATATTTTGTTTTTTCGTATTATTATTATTATTTCTTTTACTTTTCTGTCTTTCTCTCTCTCTCTCTTTAATTATTAGTTCTTTTTCCTTCGTCTTTCTTTTTTCTTTGTTCTTATTTTAAAAGTAAACGCGTCTGTTTGATTACTTTATCGTTTCATTATCATCGATATACGGTTCCAACGATATACAATCAAAACGTCATGTCGATTTATCGTTTGTTACTTTCGAAACAAGGTAAAATTCTTACTAAATCTTTTCCTTCGATCGATACATTGCATTTCGGTAAATATTCAATAATTCCTGTGCACAAATTTTTATTCCGTACTTCGTCAAACCAATCGTTCGGTTTGAAATTAAATTCGGAGAATGTAGTAACCAGTCCGTTCCCGGATGTGAGAGGATATGAAAATATGTTATTGCACGAAGCAATTTGGCAGAATATGCAGAAATGGTCGAATAAGACTGCTATAGTAAGTATGTATTATTTTTTATTTTTTTATCGTTTCGAAAAATTATCTTCATTGCTGATCACGGTAAACCAAGAGGATTATTTTTTATTTCATTGATTACTGATTAAGAAAAAAGAAAGAAAAGAACAAAAAAAAAAAACAGAAAATAAATATTCTTTTCGTATTCTGTATTATCATATTTGATATTTTGTCAAGGACGAAATCTAAAGATTTAAAAAATTTTATGATCAACATTTGTCGAATAAAAATTCAAATCAAATCAAATCAAATATAAACGAAGTACATTCGTATTTAAAATAATCGGATGATTTCTTTTTCTTTTTCTTTTTCTTTTTCTTTTCCTTTTTTTTTTTCAAACAGAAAATTTCGTCAAATTAGAATAAACGAGCGGTCAACACGTACACGATTCTATTTCGATAGAAATCTTTCAGATATTCGATTTTATGATATTCGACTTTGAACTTGCTATATTTGTCACGTTTTAAATTTACATGAAAATAAATTTATATTATATGTAGTGACGTAATATTAATTAATATTCAAAGTAGTGTATGTCTTAATGTACAGTCATATATAATGAACTTGAAATGATCTGTGAACCTAATATTTTTTAATCGATAGATAATTATATTTATAATATTTACAATGTTTACAAGATACTATGATTTAATAACAACAAACGTTATAATTGACTTAGAAGCATTAATGAACACATTAGTTACTCCTGCAAATTCATAGAGGGCATTGATTATCATAATACAAAGTTTTAGTAATCATTCTTTTCGAATGACGTCGATACTTTAAGTCTAACCAATAATAAAAATAATACAAAATAGACTAACAATTACAATTTATTTTTGTCGTCAATATTTCGTTTTGTGTTACGACAGATTGAAGTTCAACGTATTACATCCATTTATTACAATCGCAATAATGTTCTCTGTGACCGCTAAACCGTATAGGTTAATAATGATTACAATTTTAAAAACGTCTCAATGGAAATAAATAAAGCTTTATAACTCGATACTTCATAATATCGGGAAAAGGTTACACTGTGAGTAATTCTTGAATTTTCTAATTTTATCTTCTACAACTTTTGATTTAAACTTTGAACGTAAGACTTAAAATATCGATATATATATATATATATACACATAAAACCATTTATTATTACTATAATATATTCGTCATAGGCGCCATCTATGAAACGCTGCAATAATTAACATTTTTCTTGAAAACGAAACAACTTTTACTTAAAACATTTGTTTATAAAACTAACAAAATTAAAATGAGGTCTTTCATATGAAGGGTTCATAAAAAAGAGAAAAAAAGAAGAAAGGAAAAAGAACAAGTAATAGGCACATTCGGAGTCCTAAAAAAAAAAAAGGGAGTATCGTCAAAAAGAACTAACCTAAAATAACAACCGCAAGGTTATTTAAACAATTAACTCCTACTATCGAAGAAATATATCGTCGTATTATGTCATAAACATTTATCTTCTAAAAAATACTACTAAACATATTGTGTTAATGCTAAGGTAAAAATAATTTTTAGAGTTTTAAGTCGAAAATAATTAAAGCATTAATAATTTCAATACTTTATATTTATTCATGTCGGAAAAAACGAAATATTTCCGATATACGTGTTATTTTTTGCTTTTTATCTGTTGACGTCTTTTTTTTCTAATCTGTTACTATTATTTTTATTACTATTTTTATTTGATTACAATTTATGCACTCTTTTGTTTTGCCGTCTCTGACATAATTATCAATAATTATTATCTGTTAAGAAATAATAGATTCATTCGTACCAGTAAATTATTAAAAATTAATAACTAGCAATAATTAATACTGATATTTACTAAAACGCAATTCTCATGGAATGCATTTGAAAATTTATAGTTCTATTACGTGATCCGTAATAGACGAAACTTAATCCGATAAAGCGTTGGATTGGAAATTGTAGAAATGGCCACGACTTACTTGTTACATCATAACTTATTTATTTATGAGATTTGTGACAGTGGCTTTGTAACGTATTAAAAATTTGTAATAAATTAAAAAGAAAATATTGATGAATATGGATAACAAGAGCATAAATTCGAACAACGCCAATGAATAATTTATTATCGAGATTTTTTTTTAATTCTTATTGGAAATTGTTCTTTTCCTTTTCCTTTTCTTTTTTTTTCCTTCTTAATAAATACGTGAAAACAAATAAATCTTTTCATAACTCATATCGACTTTTTTCTTTACGATGATTTTTTATTTTTTCCTACGGCAGTTTTTCCTACCGCGTAGAAACAAAACAAAAAACAAAAAATAGAAAAGAATCGCGTGAAATGGATAATCCGTCTAGATCATAAATTTTAACATCAATTGGATTACCTCCAATGCTAGAAAAATTTGCGAGACAAAGGGCTTGTTTTTATCTTCGATAAATGAAAAATATTATTCCTTGTATTAACGCTTTCGTATTTTTTACACTTTATATATTAAAATAAATAAGTTCGAAAAGTTCATTGCTTCTCTTTATTTTATTTCTTGCTTTTTTTTTTCGTGATAATTCCCCATTGAAAGTTGAATCCTTTTCATTCGAGATATAACTTCATAAAAATTTTAGATTGTAATAATATTTGTGGACGGATTCGATCGGATTAAAAATAATAATCGCAAATCGTTTTTCTATCTAGGTATGTGCAATCACCGGTAGATCGTATACTTATCAACAACTGAGAAAGAATGCAGGACGATTGGCAACATCATTACGAAAAGCAAAACTTTTCCCACGTGATACCATAGCTATTATATTACCTAATATCCCTGAGTATGCTATCATCACATTAGCTGCGTCAGAAGCTGGTCTTCGTGTACGTAAATATCATGATATCCTTTATTATTATTACTGTCCTCATTATTTTTATTATTTGTACAGAATGGGACCGGAAGTCTAAAAATGGACCACCATAAGTTTCAAAATGACTTTAAAAAGCAATTCATCTTTTTCGAGACATTTTAAGACTGATTCTCGTTTCTTTTCTTTTTCGTTTCTCGACAGATTATAAAATTACCAATTCAACTTGTAAAATTATCGAGCTTAATTAAAAAATTATTAAAAACGGTCTCGAAAAGGTGTAATCGATTTTTGAAATTATTTTCAGAACTTTTTGCTACGCTCCGTATGTATTTGTCGTATTGAAGAAAAAAAAATAAATAAATAAGTAAATAAATAAAATTAAAGAAATACGCAGGAAGAAAAAGAATAAAAAAACTATAAAATTTTCACGCTCGATTAAAATTCTATACATTATTCATAATAAATTAATAGAAAAAAATAAATAAATAAATAAATAAATAAATAAAATGATAAATTAATGTCTCGTCAAGAACCTAACACAAAAATAAAGATTAGCGTATACATTCGTAAAAAGTAATGATACACGAAAGTGAATACGTTTTTTATTTGACTGTTTTCTTTTTGTTTTTTCTAATAAATTTCAGACCAACTCTAGATTAATTATACATATAAATTTACATTTATTAGCGCACACACATACGCATGCACAACGAACAAAAAAATAAAAATAATGATCAATTCGTTCAAGACGTCACAAAGATAAGAAATTATGTAAATCGAAAGTTCATTACCACGAATCAATCACGTTTTGTCGCTTATCATTTTTTGTCTCTTTTTAGCCAACATTGATAAATCCCGTATGGACTAGTATGGAAATGACAAAACAACTTGAAAATTCAGAAACATCTGCGATTTTTACAAATCCTTTGTTGTATCCTACTGTAAAGAAAAGTATTGAAAATAATCCACGAATCAAGTTACCAATTATAATCGTTAATGATGGAAGCGGATCGATACCTTCGGGTACTATCAATTTGACTGATCTTATGAGAGACGATATCGAAGAATTTTCGAAAAATCAAAAGACTGATGTCGATTCTGAGGATGACTTGTTTTTACCATATTCCAGTGGTACCACTGGAATGCCTAAAGGTGTACAATTATCACATAGGTAAATAAACAAGCTACTATAAACACATCTGACAAAATATCCCGAGGCAAACTAGCCATTTAATTTATTCATTATAAGTTATTAGAATGATTGAAATACATTTGGTATCTCAAAAATTGATTAAAAAAGAAAATATGTACAAGTTGAAAAATTAAAGTACTAGTCTCAGTAGTTTTTGTTAAATAAATTTGTTTATCGTAATCATATGAAAAACAATTACCTTTGTCAATACAGTTTCAATTTTGCATTATCATACGTTTTATCACTTGTAACATTTATTGTTATTCGTTACTCTTGCAGAAACATTGTAACCAACATATTTCAAATAAGTTGTCCAGAATTATATCCAGGTATTTACACCAATGAAACTGAGCAAGATGTTATACCAGTTATATTACCTTTGTTTCATATATATGGTTTAATTATTCTCCTTTATGTTTTTTTAAGGTAAATTTAATTTCATTGAATTTTATTTATACGAATTAATTTATTCGTTCTATTAAGATCAATTTAATATCGAAATACTTTATAGTACACACATACATATGTATATATGTATGCATGTATATGTATATACACACGCTATACTAATATATAATATCATAAAATATTTTTAAGAGATTCGAATGACTCGACTTATCGTACAAATGATTTACAATTCGTACTTATAGAATGGGTGCAAAATTAGTGTGCTTACCACAATTTTCAGTAGCGCAGTTTATAAAGATTCTTAAAACTTATAAACCGACGTTGCTATACTTGGTACCACCGATCGTACAAATGATAGCTATTAACGAACAGATTACGCCGAAACATGTTGAAAGTATCAGATTTATTTTATCGGGAGCTGCAACGATAGGGCCAGAATCTATTGCTAAATTTCGTGAACGTATCAATGCCAATGTGATATTTACACAAGGGTAAGAATATTATATCAATTCGAAAGAATGTATTATAAAATAAAAAATTTTTTTCTTTATTTTATATAGATACGGTCTGACCGAAACTTCTCCAGTGATAACGCTCAGTAAAAATGCTATTTGTGAATCGGTAGGTTTCTCCATACCTAACACACAAATACGTATCGTCAAAAACGAAGGCGATAAAAGTATAAACGTGGGACCAAACGAAATAGGAGAGCTCTACGTGAAGGGACCTCAAGTAATGAAAGGTTACTTTAAAAATCCTCAAGCAACGAGAGATTGTATGGATGGCGATTGGTTTAAAACTGGAGATTTAGCAAAATTCGATGAAAATGGTAAATAATACGAGAGATCGTAATAATTATAATCTCTCTGTTAATTAACTATTATATCGATCGATTTTGAATTTATGTAGGATTATTTTACATCGAAGGACGCTTCAAAGAATTGATCAAAGTAAAAGGTTTTCAAGTAGCACCTGCGGAATTGGAGGATATTATTAAAGGTTTAGATAGTGTTGTAGACGTTGCGGTAATCGGTGTTCCGCATGAAAAATTTGGCGAAATTCCAAAAGCTTTTATAATACTGAAAAAAGGAGTCACTGTTAATCCAGAAGAAGTGAAAGACTATGTTGCTAAACACGTTGCTGACTACAAAAGATTAGGATATGTGCAATACATTGAAGAAATTCCGAAAACTGCATCTGGAAAAATTTTAAGAAAAGAACTACAAAACATGTGATTTCTATATATTAGATAAAAAGAAATATGAATATCTATAATGGTGTATCTTCCATTACAACTTCCCAATGTTACAATTTCCCTATTATACTACGCATGCAAACGATTTTATTATTATTCGATGCAAACTGAAATAATTGAAAACAAGAATATTTATTATAACAAAAAATATCTGTTTGAAAAACAGAATACACACATCGTACTTATTTACAACATAGAAGATTGCTTCCTACTCCTTGGACTTTGTAGATTCGCTTTGAGAAGTATTTTCTTTATCCAACAAGGCGCTTTTAATACCTACTTTCTTCAATTCTTCTACTAGTTCGCCATTTCTATGCATTTCTAATAAAATATCGCATCCACCAACAAAATCCCCATTGATGAATACTTGTGGTATCGTCGGCCATTTTGAATATTCTTTAATACCTAAACGTTTTATTGGTTAATATCGTTGTTAGAAACTACATTAAGATTTTTAAATAATACGTTTAAGATAAAATATTTTATATAATATATTTATACTCTTTTATTATGTCTTTACAATTATTAAGAGAGCTGAGAGGTTAAAGCCAAATAAATTACTTGTACACACCTTGTCTAAGTTCTTCGTCTTGTAGGACATCATGAGCGTCATAAGGTACGCCATGCATTCTAAATATCTGAACTACGGCATTACTGAAACCACATCTTGGTTCCTCTGGTATGCCTTTCATAAAGACAACAACTTTATTTTTCTGTAAAAAGGAAAACGTTACGATATAAAATAGAATAAATTTCTCTGGTCTCATTAATTGTAATGACTAAGATTCTACGCTTACAACATATATCAAAGAAGAACATTCGCCAACTTTCGCATACACGATATTCGATTCTTTCCATCGACTATTTCAAAATCAAATTAAAGCATACAAAAATAAAATGACGATATAACAAACAACTTGAAATTCAATCACACATCTCACATTTATAACCTCTTGTACCACTCACTTTTACGAGATTCCCAATTTCGTCGGATTTCGTAGCGAAACTCCGAATAATAATTCGTGTCAGTCTTCCTCCGACGTTCAACATTTTATATTTCGATTATTAAAGACGAACAATATTACAAATGATAACTAAATTAATTTTTACAAATTTTAGTCGTTAGAGGTTATCGATACAACCGTTTCGTAAGAAGGACGCACGTCGACTATTCGCAACGATTGCGCCATCTGAAACTAATGAATTAATACTTACCGCCATCTATGAACGAACTATCATAACATTCTTTTTACCGATTATGAAAGAGGTTATCTCGACAGAAAAATCTTTACATCACACACATATTACTAATCTTATCAATAAATACGATATAGAATTAAATGTCAATCAAATAAAAATATCATTGTTAAAAAGATGTGCTCGAATTGAAATATTACATCGAAATTCTTACAATATTGTTCCAATTATCGATCATTAAACTTGTACAATTTGCACCGAACAAAAAGAATAGACAATTATCCGAATCATTTCGAGATATTCACTTATTTAATTATTTTCACACTTTCGTATCGAAATGTATATTTGCATAAAATAAAAAAAAAAACATGGAAATTCTTGTAAAGTAACAGAGTCAAAAAAGAAAAAAGAACGTTCAAAAATCTCTCCAAAATTTATCACGATAAAATGAATGAAATTCATTCATTATTAAATCAAACAAGACATGTTTAATTAGTTCTTAATTAGACCGATAAAGATTATTGTAGGATATTATAGAAACGCCTACGCATAGGAATGGAATCGAATGAACCGTTAAAATCGATGAAAGATGGCGAACGTTTCTACTTACATTGAAACGTATACAACAATTGTCGTCGTCAAAGTAGTCACAAAAGATGTCGAGAAAATGTCAAGGTCGTGCGAAGGCGTACATAAGAGTGTTCCTTCTCTTCAATGATATATATATATATATATATATATATATATATATATATACACACACACATATACATATTTATTTATTTATCTATACGATACATATATACATATATACATACTAGGTAAAATAAGTAATTAGAAAAATGTATATAAGTAAGTATGTATGTATATACGTATGTATGTATTTTCAGTTTCATCGAACGTCATCGTTGTGAGATTACGTAAAAAGGTCGTCTCTTTCTTTTACTCTCATTTACGGACTTTTATTACATCAAAGTTAAGAACTACGTCAAGAAGAAAAATCGTTAATGGAAAATAGTTTATCGCAAGAGGGAGCGAGAAAGATATATATATATATATACACACACACACACACATATATAAAGATATAGAGATAGATGAATAAAGAGAAAGAGAGTGAGAAGGAGAGTGAGGACCGGCACGTGTCCTTTCGATGTTAGTGACGTCACAACAATGAAATCATGGTCACCATGGCCACTCACCATGACCAGTTACCATGGAAACCAATACGCTACTAGCGTGAGAACGCCCACGAGATTTAAATTTCGTCCGCGTTGGACGTCACGCCCTGCTTGACGCGTAAATGCACTGTGATAGGTCAGGGATGAAAATCGTCTCCCTATATACTATGTTGTATGTATATGTAGCAACAGGTATATTAAAAAGTTGATAAGTCTCGAATGTATGATCAAAAAAAAATTATATATATATATATATATATGTATATAAATATATATATATATAAAAGGGAGGAGAAAGAAAAAAAGAAAATAAATAAGTAAATAAATAAATAAATAAATAAATATAGTTAGTAAAATATATATATATAAGAGAAGAAATAAGAAACGACGTGAGCAATGACGAATTAAAGGTGATAACGTTGAATGCTGGTGGAAGAGTAGTCAATTGCTTTCCTCCTTTAAGAAGAGATTTAAGAACATGTAAAAGTTATATAGTATCGTATACGAACATCGAGAAACAACGAAGCGGAAAATATAATTTTCCTGTAAAATCGCAGATCTTGGAACGAACGCAATCTCGAATTACACGTTGACATATAAAATAAAAAAAAAAAAAAAGGAAAAGGAAAAAGAAAGAAAAAGCAGAAGAGAAAAAAAAACTCGAAATGTCAATTCGAACTATAATTATTATCGAACGTAGAAGGTAGATAGATAAGGTTAGAAACGACAAAGTAGAAAGGTCGGATAAGAACCAAAGGGATTATATTTGTCGAAGGAAATAAGGATATAGAATTGTTTAATGCTAGAGTGCGTTATTACGAACGACGACCAACAAATCGGATGACGTTTTTCTATCGATTAAAGAAAAAAAATCGTTAGGATAACGCAATCATCTTCGACGTATTAAAATCTTGCCTGGAAAAAGAAAAAAAGGGGGAAAGAAAAAAAAAGAAAAAGAAAAGGAATGAACGATCAATGATATATCTACAACTAGATTAAAAATTAGATTAAGTACTTACTTTATTAATTACGTGCGTACGCCTGTATTACATCGTAAGGCGTTACAGGTTTTCACGAAAACGATTAAATGCGTTGGAGAGAAATGTAAAGATAGAAGGAAGAGTATTGCTCGATAAAAAAGAGTACTGCTTTATCAACCAACCACGTTTCATTTATTATGCAACGTGCTCTCGTATAGAGGAGGAATAATTTTTATCACGATTAGAAATTAATCTCTCCGGGATCGATCGATCGATCGATCGGTCTTCTTTCTTAAAAGATAAAACATTGGTAAAGAGATAGATAAATAGATAGATAAATAGATAGATAGATGGGCTTTGATAGATTAGTTCGATGTTACAAGGCGACAACGCATCGTGTCTTCTTTACAGGGTCAACGCGTTTATACGAACCTTCGAAACGAATCGAAGTAGACACGCGGGTATACGTAGGAAGAGAACTCGTGCCGGATCGTCACGTTCTTTTCCCCCACTCCAAATCTTTATCCTCCTCTGTTCACTCTCATCCCTTCCGCTCCGCGTTCCCCCACTTCTTACTTCTCCCTCCCCACTCCTCTCTGCTTCTACGTCATCGTTTTCCTCGTAACAGACTACCACGAACTGTGATTTCTTTCGTTGCGCTCCACCTACGTTAGATACGGCGCACTACTCTACGCGTCACTCGTTAAATGATTTTGGACGAAAAGAAATGAACGAAGATGATACGAAAAGATACGAACATAAACGAAGATTAACGAAAAGCGACAGAGAGATAGAAAGAGAGAGAAAAGGAAATAAAAGAATACTACGTAATCATCGTTCTCGTTCGTCTTGATCGCTTTAAGTTTTTCGCACACGCATTGTGACCTAAGACGTAAAACGTAAGACGTAAAAACAGTAGGAATTTCAACCTTATGAAATTTGTAAGCATTAAGATTTACGTCTTCCGATCGAAGAACTTAAAGATTCTAATCAGCGAATTTCGTTTACGTCTTACGTCGATACGTACGTAAGATATACCTAACCTTAAGAGATTCGTCCTTACGAAATTTTTCAACGTTACGGCTTATATCTTGCAGCTTAAGAACGTAGACGAGTAATACAATAGATACTGATCCTAATCTTTAATACTTATGTGACGGATTATACGATTGAGATATATAAATACGAAATAATCGACTAAATATTTCATAGATTTTCTTATAGGTTATCATTACGTCTGACATCGTTGCACCTTTGGTGGTCCTTAAACGGTAAGAATTTCAACCTTACGAAATTGTTCGTCGTTTACGAGCTTACGTTCGCAGTCGAAAAACGTAAAAATATGATGTGTATGTGGTAGGTGTATATATATATATACATATGTGTGTTGGGTCTGATTAGTGGATTTCGTTACGGCTTACGTATTAACATCTGACGTCGTGTACGATGCGTGTGTAAAGGCCTTTATAACCGTGAAACGGAAAGCCTCCTCCTCCTTCTCGCACGACGCCGACTAATCGTTTGGTGGGGGAAGCTTGTCGGCATTGCCGAACATCTGGAATAGAGTGCGCGCCCTCGTGTGAGAGTGGATGGAATATACGAGCGAGGAGAGACTCACTACCGATGATAGCAGAGAGAGTGGGAGGTGAAAGAGTGGGAGAAAGAGGGGCAAAGAGAGAGAGAGAGAGAGAGGGAGGGAGGGAGGGAGGTAGAGAGAGAGAGAGGGAAGAAGGGAAGACGATGAGAGAAGATAAAGCGAAATGTGTCTACACATACATACCGTGCTTCGAAAATATTTTTACGTTCTTTTCAATCATTCCATAACTCGTTCAACAATTTAATATTTATCATTCGTTATTATGAAATATATTAAAAATAATACAAATTTATCTAAACTACGTACAATATGTATATATGTATATAAGTACGTTCGTATATTAAATACGAAATATGATTTTGTTTTTTTTTTTTTTTATAAATTTCATTACCAACGTATAATGCTGTGCTTGTTAATAATATATTACGTACGCGTATCGGAAATAATTTGTCTTTTTGTAAGTGAATATTATTTCTTTGCAAATTATTATTTCTTAACTCGCGCTTCTTCGTATGTATGTGCGTGTGTGTTTATATCATATGTACGTATGTGTTTTAAGAGTCATTGCACGTGACACCACAACGCTGATGATTCTTTGACGCTGTGACGTAATTGTTTATTTTTTATTTATTATCATTCCCCTAGTCCTCCTTCTCAAATGACGCAATCGAGCTTTGATAAGAAACATGGAGTATGTAAGAACATAAATATGGACGTGAACAAAGCTCGTTTTCATGAGTATATATATATATATATATATATATATCTTTCTCTTTTTCTCTCGATCTATTAATTTAGAAAAGAGAAAAAAGAAAATAAGTAACTCCTTTGCTTCTCTTCTTTATCATATTTATTATTAATTATTTTTGCGCAAATCGACGAGGTTGAGAGCCGTTGTTTCAGAAAGAAACAGTGAGAGAGAGAGAGAGAGAAAGAGAGAGAGAAAGAGAGGGTGGGCAGTTGGGGAGTAGGGGAGGGTAGAGGGATACAAAATTGCACCGATTTTTCGAGGTCGAGTGAAAGACACGTGAAACAGAGTGAAAAGGAAAAGAGATAATCATTTGGCTAAAACGAGACAGAAGGATGCGAGAGCTTAGTCAAGCAATATATAGTACGTATATAGATACATACATATGTGCTACTATCCGTAGCAAAAATCAGCTTTCCGTATGACGTCATCAGCGGAGGAGAGTCGACTGGCGCCGCGGTCGATTTTTCAATCCAAAGGAACGTAACTCTCTGTATCCTTGAAGCTAATTACGAAACGTAAAGAGAGTAAAGTACTACTATGTAAGTAAGTAGTCGATATTGTGAAAAAAAAAAAAAATAGAAAAAAGAAAAGAGAAACTTAAGACGTCATATTTAACAATCGAGATCAACAATCATTGTTAATATTGCTATTACTATCTATAAATGATTCATTATATCATGTCGAATATCTATTTGTAATTGTAAGACGCCATATTGAAGAATAGATATCCTATTATTATATTCTAATGAAAGTCTATCTCTGTGTGTATAATTGTAAGCCGCCATATTGAAAAATAAAGCTCTATCGCTATTTCTTATCGTAAAATAAATCCTTATGAGTAACTACGTATATCAATCGAATTTAAAATATCTTATAAATGTAACATTGGACATTGGAAAGAATGTATACACGATCACCGTTATACAAATGTGTCTGTAATTAAATAAAATTCTTATATCATACATACATACACATATTATACATACGTGAATCATACACACGTACGTATATGCATGATACATAAATGTATAAGAAATAAATGTAAGTAAAACGGAATGTAAATGAGACAAATGTTAAGGGCTAATGGTTCATTGTAATACATAATCCATAAATGTTAATGATATCAACATTCGTTGAATTTTTGCTACGAAGAAAGGGGAAGAATCAGTTCGTAGATATAGGATTATTCGAACAAATGACGCGTCCGCGACGATACGAGCGTGTAAACGGTAAACCCGACGATAAAGTCGACCGCGAAAGCGGCGTAAAGGGAAGCGAGCACGGTTTGCTTTTGCTTTTGGCTCTGGATACGACGGACGTACGTTCGTGCGTGCGTACGTGGTGCGTGCGTACGTACGTACGAACGTACGTCGTGTGTGTGACGAAAGGGACCAAGAAAGAGAGGGGGAAGATGCGCGCCGACGATAATGGTAGTGGTAGTCGGGAGCGGCGCAGGGGTTGGAGGGGGAATAGCGGTGGGGTGGGGGGAACGCCACGCGACGCTCTCGCTCGGCCGAAGACGGCGGCGGTCGTGACGGCGGTCGCGCCGGTTCGGGGAGTGGGGAGAGCGGGGGAGTGGGGAGGACGACGACGACGAGGACAAATGACGCGCGCGAGCCGTCAGGGCCGTACACGATGGGGCACGCGACACGCGTCGCGTACCATGAGGTGGAGTCGCGCGATCTTACATACATACGTCGCCGACGAAACAGCTGTTGCGTCGCTTGTTGTGTGTGCGCGCGCTCGCTCGCTCGCTGGCTTGTCGCGAGCGTGCGTGTGTGACGACTCTGCTCTCACTGTTCCCTTATGCTTATATGCCAATGCCTTTTACTGTTGCTTTTATTATTATAACGATATAACATTAACATTTTCTTTTATCGATATATGTACTTACTTATTCACATTTTTTAATTTACGTATACATTTTAAGATATAACTTTAGAATCGAACGATAGGGATGTCTGAAAATTGTTCAGTTAATTAATGTGTATATATGTTATATATGTATGTATGTGTGTGTGTGTATGTATATATATATATATATGTATACAGTGATGTTATCGGAAAGAGAACGCGTTCGTTAAATAGAGATAGAGATAGATAGAAAAAGATCTGTTAAACAGCGTCGTGTGAACGAATCTTTTGTTCCCTTCTTCGCTCGTGCCTACATTGATGACGTTCACATGAAAGAACTCTTCGTAGAGAGGGAGAGATAAAGAAATAATGAAAAAAGAGAAAAAAAAGAGTACGAAAAAATGGAAGTTTCTTACATTTTGAGGACTGATAGTTTTTTGAAGAAGCTTTAACGTCGACTAACATTGATTTTAAAATTTCCTTAAAAAAAAAAAAAAAAAAAAAAGAAAAAGAAAAAGAAAAAAAAAGTGTCAGTGCAAGATATCACGTGAAACGGCAAATCATCCCGGTATGTTTCCGATGGCTGAGAGTAAAGTACCCCTTCCTCCTCCTCCTCCTCCTCCTCCTCCTCTTCCTCCTCCTCTTCCTCCTCCTCCTCCTCCTCCTCCTTCTCCACTCAACTCAACTCGGGAGAACGTTGGAGGAGATGGCCGAAAAACTGGTTTTTACTAGTCCGCGCCCGTCTCACTTCTTTGTCCGTTTCGCGACGAGAGCTCGTTCCAGCTTACAAAGGCCAGAAACATCGACTCGCTTTAAATTTTCGAGACGTATTTGAGACACATTGAAATCCAATATGGCGCCGGTCGATATGGTACCAAACACGTAGTCATATGCATAGTTAATATAATTTATATGTATATATATTTATGTCTACGTATGAAAGTACATAAGTAGTTACGTCAATTGAGTCTTGGATCGATGCATTAGTTGAATTTTTATTAGAGAGAAGCAATAACAAGAGATAGAAAAAAAAAGAAAGAAATGACCAAGGGAAAAAAATTGATGACGTATCATCTTTTAAAAGTTAAATGTGTTTACTTTTATCTAATCACGTGTTTGCCCAATCACACGACTGGACTATCTACAATATTAACGGATACAAACGATTTATTAATAGTACTTGTGCGTCGTTACTCGCGATCCTTTTAATGTCTACGATATAATTCGATTGTTACAATATGAAGATAATTTATATATATTAATTCGTTCTTGTTATAAGACAAAGTTCTCTCTAAACAAAGTATATAAGTACATTTTTAACACAGCATTTTAAAAGAGACCACGTCGTGATAATACAATATTTATAAATGTATATAGTATCTGTTCGTAATCTGTGGTGTGTATCTGCGGTATGCCTAAGTGGATTTGTATGTAAGTGTGTATGTGTGTGTGTGTGTGTGTCTCATGATAGAAGAAAAGGAAAGAGAAAGAAAATCTTTTGGTTTGTCGCGGAAAAAAAGGAATCATAGGAGACGCGTAACTCTCCATTTAGCGTTGCTCTCGGTTAGCCAGTTTATATATATATATATACGTGTGTATGTATATATGTATGTCGTATAAAAGAGCAAAGTGTATATAATAGAGAAGAGCAAAGGTAGACAGAGAGAAGAAAAAAAAAAAGAAAAGCACCTTTGGCCAGTAAACTGAACAAACGACAGAGAAAAAGTGTATGTGTATGAGAGAGAGAGATTATCCATCCAAGAGGGATGGAGAAAAATGGATAAAGAAGGTTAAAGAAAGAGAGAAAGAGAAGATTATAAAAGAGAGGAGAAAAGGAAGAAAATAAAAAAGTAACAAAATAAAAAGAGAGAGAGAGAGAGAGAGAGAGGATTGGCTGGCTCACATTGGTGTTCACTCTACATTAACGCTCGTGGATTGTGGCGCCCGAGGTTTCCAAGTCAAAGTATGTATATATGTACGTAGGTACGTGTATGTGTGTATGTGTGTGTGTGTGGGTGGTGAAACGAAAGAGAGAAAGGGAGAGAAAGAGAGAGAGAGAGAGAGAGAGAGAAACGGTGTGTGGGTGGTGGGAAGAGGGATGAAGAAGGGTGAGTTGAATGCTTCTCCGTTGGCGTTACTCGGAACGATGTAGAGAGAGAAAGAGAGAGAGAGAGAGAGAGAGAGAGAGAGAGAGAGAGAGAGAGAGAGAGAGAGAAACAGGTAGAGTGGGAAGTAGAAAGAGATAGAACGAGGTCGAAGAAGCAGGTGGTGGGGGTGGGAGGTTAGTGGGTGGTAGCGAAGTACGGAATGATAGTAGAAATCAGTCGCGGTTCGAATACCGCACGTGTATGTATGACGAACGACGTTTGTCGTTTATTTGTTTGTTTGTCTGCTTTTCTTTCTTAATAATCTTTTTTCAGTCCATTTGCTTTTCTTCTTTCTGATCTTTTCTGATTTTCGTATTATTATGTACGTAATTATTGATTGATACGTAATAAAGATAATGCAACAGAATTGAAAAGAACAAAAGAAGTGGATATAAATGATCATATATCGTAATCGCGTCGAACGAAGTTCGCGTCGAAATCCTGATCTTTTCTCGCTTCTTTTTCTATTTCTTCTTCTTCTTCTTTTTCTTCTTCTTCGTTTTCGTCTTCGTTTTCTTTTTGGCACGGCCAAGGGCGAAAGAGTGTCTCGACCTTCCTTTCGTGTCGCTGAGCTCTCGGCACGAGGGTTGAAGGCCTTGGAGAGGGGAGAAGCTTACCCCGAGATAAGAGAAGAACCTATGTAAACACGAGATAGGAAGAGAGAGAGAGAGAGAGAGAGAGAGAGAGGGAGAAGGAGAGAGAGAGGGAGAGAAAGTAGTTGTTGAAAGAGAAAGGAGGCCGTAGCGACCCAAACAGATAATAATCTTTTTAATCGAACCAAACTCTTGATCCTTATTACGACCTTCCTATTTTCCTTTTTTGTTTTCTTTTTTCTTTTTGTTTTCTTTTTCCTTGTCTTCCGTCTCCTTCACGTTTTTTGATCCCAATTCATTCCTCGATGTATCTCGATCCTTCCTTCGTCTCTTTTTTTTTTCCATATAAATTTTGTTAGAAGAAAATCTCGTTAGGAGGTATGAAGCTTAAAGAACAGCTGGGACATTGAGTAAAGAGAGCTACGTGTACGTACATACATACATATATACATATATACATACATACATACATACATACATACATACATACATACATACATACATACATACATACATACATACACATATATATAGAATACATACACATATATAAATATATGCATACATACATAAGTATATACGTATAAGAAGTAAGAAGTAAAAAGAGATGGAAGAATTAGAAGAAGTAGAAATAGAAGAAGAAGAAAAAGAAGAAGAAGAAGTAGAAGAAAAAATGAAATAAAGTGCGACAGGATGCTCGAGTTCGAACAACAGAGGCAATCAAGCACAACTGCAAGAGTCTCGCTTCGCGTTAAACGAAAAAGAGACGCACTCTCTTTGCCACCTGCTCGAGGGTGAGCGCACGGCCTTCGTCGCCATATTATTATTTGCTTTTTTCTTTCTTTCTTTCTTTCTTTCGTTTATTATTATTATTATTCTTCTTCTTTTTTCCTCTTCTTTCCTTTATTTCTTCCTCTTCCTTCTCCTCCTTCTTCTCCATTTTCTCTTTCATACGTTCATTCTCGTACTTTCGTTTACTTCCTTTTTGTGAAAGCGTAAAAAATCGCGAGAGAAGCTCGAAAAATGTGCGAGTTAGCCCTGGTTAGTCCAGAGAAACTCAAGACCAACGACAGCAACAGCAGCTGCTACTGCTGCTACTGTCGCTGTTACTGTTACTGTTACTGCTGCTACACTCCTGTTGCTACTACTACTGCTGCTACTGTTGCTGCTGCTGCTAGCTTCTACTAGTTGCTACTGGCTGCTGTTTTCGGATCGAACCTTGGACAGAGACTACTACTAGTACTACTATACAACTCTCTCGTTTCTGTTTCTTACTCCGTTTATTCAACTATTAATGAAGTTATCTGTGATCATGACGATTTATGAATTATTGTATTCTAATTGAAAACTTGAGATCAAAGGGTTTCTATTATCTATTCTAAAATGTACATATTGCTTCCTTTTTCTTTTTTGTTTTTTGATTTACATATACATATGTACAGGTATATATATATATATATATATGTTTTTTTTTGTCGTAAATCTACAAATTCTATAGGAACCTATAGAAAATATCACCTGTAAAACTATCAGTCCTGTTTGTAAAATTACAAGCTCCAACTAGAAATCTAAAAGATTTTGGGAAAGAATCGTTGATTGATTTTTGAAATTATCTGATGAACATTCTCGCACTACTTTTTTTCTTTCATTTTTAAAGATGAACTTACGGATGATTTTATATCCGTTATTTTATAGTTAGTCATGCTTTGACAAATCTTGCAGAAAAAGAGATGCATAAATAAAATCGAAAACAACGATTGATCGTTAAATTCATTTTAATTTCTAAAATCATCAGTCGATCGTCTCTATGAATGCTATTCTTGTTACGTATAGTTAGCTTGTTATGTTGATGATACCTTGGTGGAAAAAAAATATTTTAATCTCCGTTTTCTTGGTTTCCTTTTGATTTTCATTTATGAAAGCACTTGTAGCGCAGAAATGCGACAGACTGGTGGCCACATTGCGCGTGCGCTCCCGAGAACACACGATTCACACCTGTCAGCCGAGCACGAACGAGCATAAATGTTGACCGTTCGAAAGAATGGCGATATCATATTCGATATTACCTCTACTGCTTCACCTGGCAGTAATACATTTTCCAGGGCCGTAGCAAGATTCACGATGGTACCTAGTTAAATAAAAATAATGTATCATAGTATATTAAATTATATTTTATTAATAATAAAAGTTGGATTCCGAGATATTGAGAAAAATACAAGGATAATACTGATAATCGTAATAATAATGATTATGATATAATTATATATTTATAAGCTATATATAATATTATATAATTATACTTATATATAATTATAATTGGTATGGTAATAAAAATTAATTATTAATATATTATTAATTATTAATACAAAATTAATAATTAATAATCGTATAGAAGTATGATATTAGAATATAATATAATTATCGTATAGAATATAATACAATAATAATAATAATAATAATAATAATAATAATAATAATAATAATAATAATAATAATAACAGATTAGTCGATCAAATCATAATCCACCATTATAAAAGAAAATTTTAAATCACTTTGATATACTTAATATTGAGATAATTAATCTTATGTGGCAATTACAGAATGCCCTTTCATCGTTCCTCAAAAAAAAAGATAAAGAAACCAAAGAAGTAAAACAAACAAAAAAGAGAGAGAGAGAGAGAGAGAGAGAGAGAAAAGAAACCCTATTTAATAATACCGATTGAATGATTAATTAACATACACAATTATATATATATATAAAAAAAAAACAAATAAATAAAAAAAGGAACAAGAAAAGCAGAGATAAAAACAATAGCAAAAACAAAATTGCTTTAGGATTATTACAACGATTATGAAAATGATTATTAAAGCAATTATTATAAATCGATTACGCGTTTGATGACGTTAGTAGAAACCGACGGGATTCTAAACTGGAATATTATCTAGGATCGATAGATAAGGAAGTATACGATACGATTACATATTCAACGAGTTTCAGACTTACTCTTTCCCCGATGTCTCGAAAGAGAGTGGGGGAGTTATAATCGATAGATAGTCTAGTGTATGTAATACTACTATCGCGAAAGAAAAATATGTACTTACATACGTATATATATTATACATACATACATACGTACATACATACATACATACAAACATACATATATACATATATATATACCCAGTGCCTTGTACGTTTCTAGCGACTGTGCTGCTAGCTATCAACGAGCAACTTGTTAGTTTCATCGTTCTTTTCCGGCCTTGCCTGCCTTAACCCTCGAACGTAAAACGAAACTGGGTCATGACGGAACTCCTCCTTCTCCTCCTCCTCCTCCTCCTCCTCCTTCTCCTCCTCCTCCTCTTTTTCCTCCTCTTACTCCTCCTCTTCCTTCTCCTCCTCTTCCTTCTCCTCCTCCTACACCTCCTCTATCGTTCGACTATAAGAAAAAATACAATATTTTACTAACTTATATTCTAATCTCTCAGTAATTATTTCGTGATAATCATTTGTGTGTATTTGTGCATGTATGTATGTATATGTTTTCTTTTTTCTTTCCTTTTCTTTCGTTTTCCTCTTCTTTTTTTTTTCATTTCTTTCTTTCTATTTTTTGTTTTGTTTTTCTTTTGCTTCCTGTACGCAATTCATGTATTAGGAAATGATTTCGTCGATGTCATCGCTTGTTTCTTTTTTTCCCTTTTTTGTGCATGATTCAGTCGTTCATATTTATATTTGCCAATTCGTTCGTATAATTATTCGATTTGGTATAAGTAAAAAGATTTTATGTAATGATTTTTTGATAAGGTACCAATTATTTCTTTTTTCTTCTCTCTCTCTCTCTCTCTCTCTCTCTCTCTCTCTTTCTCTACGTAATTCATAGATTGTGAAATAATTTCGTTAATGTCATCGTATTTTCTTTTCTTTCGCATGACTAAACGTCCTTAATATATCTACATATTTTATCCCTCTTTTTTTTTTTTTTTCCTTTCCTTACATAATAAAATCTCTATCATATTATTGTCCTAATTACAATGAATAAAATTTTAATAATAATTATAATAATAAAAGAGAAAAATAAAAAAAAGGATTATATTATATCTAGATAAAATATACGATCTACAGAGAGATAAGTTAAAAGCAACGTTTCGTTCGAATATATCGCGTTTCTTTCGAAAGAAATTTTTCGAATTAAACCAAAAGAAATTTAAAGAGACGCGTTAGATTTTTCACGTACGTATGTACACATATATACGTACGTACATATGTATATACATATGTATATACACATATGTACTTACTTACATACACTAGTCGCGTTACTTCGAACGAACGATTTCAATCTTCGTTAGAACGAATTTTCCCTTAATTATACACGCTCAGGTACACATATATATACATATATATATATATATATATATATATATATATATATATACATACATATATACATACATACAAACATACATACAAACGTGTTACTCGGTGAAAGATACATATTTGCTACATACGACGCGAGGTTAACACGACAGTCGTAAAACTCTCCTCTCTCTCTCTCTCTCTCTCTCTCTCTCTCTCTCTCTCTCTCTCTCTCTCTCTCTTTATGGAAATAAGACTTCTATCGTGAAAAGCCCTGGTAGAAGTTAGTAGTACTATTAGATCCATCGATAACTTTCTAACGCGTAATTTCCCTAAACGATTTTATGTTTATCTAACGTTTCGTAACATTTTCATTAGCTTTCATTTTTTTAATCTTTATCTTCTTACAACATACATATTTTTATTTTAAAACTCTATAGTGAATTTACCATTTAAATATATACATATATATATATATATATACACTCAAACACACACACACACACACACACACACACACACACACACACACACACACACACACACACACACACACACACACACACACACACACACACATATATACGGATACATACGATGACTACAAATAATATCATTTATTACTTATACAAACATTGAATTAATTAAACGAATTAATCCGTTAATAATTAACATCGATATTCACATGTACATTTTTTCCAAAACGATGACAAGAATTTCTCTATTTTACGTACACACATACACATATAGTATAGCGATTAGGGACTAACGTCACAGGTCATATATACTATAATTTACTTGCAATGAAATATGTTTAATGAATTAATTAGAAATATGATTAGCATATTTTTCGCGAGACATTAGAACCAGTCTGAGAGTCGTAATAATAAAACGAATTAAATCAGTCACAAGAAAGAGAGAGAGAGAGAGAGAGAACAGTATAATCATTTAGTGAGTCATTGTGCGCGTGGATATAACGGATGTAAGTATTATATGTAAGTATGTGTTGGCGAGAACCTAACGGAGTCCCATGACTCGTTTCTCTGCTATCCACCATAGGCATCAGCTACCTTCTTTCCAGTCGTGTTCACCAACTAGTATCGAGTTCCTCGGTTTTTCTTTATCGAGAATAAACGAAAGAGACCTGGGACTTTGAAAAGATGCTCCTGTCTCTTTCTTCATATATATATATAGATATGTATGTATGTATATATGTATGTATGTATATATATATCTCTTTCTCTCTCTCTCTTTCTTTTTCTCTTAACACATAGACGAAAAAGGGAATCTAAGTACTTAGATATATACATCTGTTTATACAGGGTGGATCGAAAAAGGTAAGTTAAAAAGAAATCAATTTCAAACCTTTTTCCAAGACTTTGATCTAAGACTACTGATCTCTTTTCTCTCTTTTTTGTTTTTCCTCTTTTCTTTCTTTCTATATTTCACATAGCAAAGCTATGGATTCCCTTGAGAACTTTTTTTTTTTTAATGAAAAAGAAGAAAAAATAACAGCGAAAGAGAAGACGGAAATTAACCTAAAAAGTCACGGAAAGGTGTAATCGATTTTTAAAATCATTCGGTAGAAACTTTTGGTTCACCCTGTACGTATACGTATAGGTGTTTTACATCTACTCGTATAACTATATATATGTATATGTATATATGTATGTATCTCTGCACTTTCACGATGCAAGCTTTGCGAATGCATATTACATATGCATGTAGTACCTAGGTCGCAGGGTGTAGTATACCTGCAGAATCTACTTTAACCTGCCTAGCCTGCTGCTCACCAGCTTTAAGACTCGCAAGGTGGAAAGGTGAATGCGCGTTAAAAGCATACTACTTGTTGGTTATGGCAAAGAAGAGTCGCACGCACCATTGAACTCTCCAACTGTTTCATTCTTTCGAACATTCTATCGTTTACATTCCTTCCATCCTTCTTCTTCTTTTTCTTATTTTTTCTTTCTTTTCTATTTTATATATTTAAATGTTTATATATATATATATATTTTATTTATCATTCAATAATTTAGTTACATATATATCTTTTCTTCATTGATATATATGTACACGTATATAAAATAATAAATAAAAGAGATATATATGTATGTACGTGTAGTATATAAAATTATTGAATAAAATATATATATATATATTTATATATTTATATGTGAAATATATAATATCAAATTTATTACATATGTATATATATTTTTTTTACAAAGAGAAAAAAAAGAATGAAAGAAAGTTGCATCGCAAAATAATATCGTATAGTATCTTGTATTGTTATTTAAAAATGAAACCTCGCGATGTATATATAGCTACGAAGAGACACAAAGGGTGTCCGAGAAAATAGTCTTCGCGACCTTTTTTTCCCGTTACGAATAAACGATTCCGTTCGGTTATTTTACAAAAAAAAAAAATGAAGAAGTAAAAAACAAATTTATTAAGCTTTTTCTGTAGACAAGTATAGCTCTTTTTTTTTTTTTTCGTCAAAGGTCTTTTGTACATAAAATACATCGATACAACAAACACGTGATCTATGATCTATTTCATGAAATATTTAATAGCTAGAATCACAGATGCTATTCAACGGATTTACGTAGAAATGTTATATGAAAATTATGTACCAATATTTGGATTAACAAATGAGTATTTTTCTAATCGTTAACGATGCAAATATATTAAATGTTTATATGCATTGTATATATTGTTACTTTAACAAGTTATAACATTATTAATTAATAGTTAATTATTCTAATCGATCAATTGATAACGAATAAAAATTCTTGCTTATAATAATTGTACATGTGTCATATTACATGCGTCATATTACCAATCATATTAAATGACACTAATCATTTTTGGATATAATACATAAATCAATTTCTTTTTTTTAGTTCGAATTTCAAGACTTTGCATTGTCCTTTCTTCGCTCTAACGATTTGCGTGCGTGTGTGTACATGTGTTTTTTTGTTTGTTAGTTATGTGATCGGACACACGTATTTTGTGAGGTGATTAACCTAAATAAACGAACTACAAACAAACGTGCGATCTCGTAAAATAGTAGTATGTTTACCTTTATGAAAAGTTGAGCTCATGATTATACGTAATCATTGACAAAGAGAAAGGACTAGAATGTCCGAAGAAAAGGGTCCCTGATTATCCTTAAGAATATCCAATCGTCCTGGTAATTAAGAATGAAAATATCTGAAAATATAAATGAGAAAAATTTCCATTATATTTGATTGATTTAAAAAAAAAAAAAGAAAAAAAAATTGTACACAACACATTCGTACGAATATAAAGAAAGGCGACTTTCAAGAAAAACGATTGTTATTATAAATTTCTCTTAAAAGATAAGAAGATTTTATCTCGGTTATTTTTTATCTACGAGAAAAAGAAAAGAAAAGAGAAAGAAAGAGAAGGTAACACCGAAACGAATTTATATATGGACAGAATTTATTTCGTTTTACCATGAAGAACATTGGGTCATCTGATACGTATTGAAAGATAGGCATTGACCTAATTGCCAAATCAGGGTTTGCGTTTCGGCAAGTCTTCGAGGTTTTCCATGGACCTTTAAAAGTTCGTTCACTTTGACCTTACATTACCTATTTACGTTTTGAAATCTACGAAATAGAGAGAGAGAGAGAGAGAGTAATCGTATATATGTATAAGAGAGACAACAAATACATATTATATTATATTTACACATAATGTAAATATAGTAAGTTATAAGTATATAAGTATATAAGTACGTGCAAAAGTCTGTATCATAACGTCCTACTCCCCTCTGTGTGCGTGTATGTATATGTGTTTGTATTTGATCGACTCGATTGTGACACATATTGCGTCAGTTTAACTCTTTGGCCTTGGCGTTCATTTCAAGTGGAGGAATTAGAAGACTGAAACGTTGGTTTCAGCTGATATCGTTAATTTCAGGCAGAAAAACTTCATTTTCTTTTTTTTAAACGATCCTGTTCATTTTATTTATTTATATAAGAAATGATAGAATATTAATGGGATTGATTATTAACGAATATATCATGATACTTTGCTGGACAAAAGAAACAAAAAGAAAAGAATAATAATAATAATAATAATAATAATAATAATAATAATAATAATGATAATGATAATAAATAAAATTATAATCAGAGTTTATTCAATGAAGATTAATTGGTGGATATTTGTTTTCTTCTATTGCTTCTGACAAACGATTAATTATTCAACTGGTCTTCAATTTATAATCAACAAATAACCAATATAATCATAATATAATCAATAAATACTATATATAGTAATATTCGTATATTGATACATTTAGTGGTTTACTGAATGTAGGAAGACAATACAGATATATATATAGATATATACATACACACACATATATATATACATATACATATATATAGTAACATTCTCGGTGACTATCGTTTGTATTATTTCTAATGAATTTTCAGGATACTGAGAGGGATGAGTTTCAAAAGGTATCGAGTTCACGTAAAAGCGATACTCTGTAGTTCGGCGAAAGGCGTTTTGATGAAAAACTCGAAACGTGGTTGGGGTACACACAAACCCACCAGAGAGAAAGAGAATTAGAAAGAGAAAGAGAAAGAGAAAGAGAAAGAAATAGAGATAGAGATAGACACACACACACACACAGAAAAGAGATGGAAATAGTGGAATTGCCGGGGGAAACTGGTTCACCTGAATGTGGGAGGACAATTCATGGCGAACTTTAGAAAATTTCGAGCTGCTATCCATCCATCTAGAAAAGTACATCTGCGTTTGTAGAAACTAGTAATAGTTTCGTATTAGATATCGCGGACTGTTCAACGCAAGCATGAATTAACATTCTATCTTTATCTTTATATCTATCTCTATCTCTATCTCTTTTTTACACATCCGTACATATAGGCACACGTAAACATATATTTTCCATATATATACGTGTGTATATATATATATATATGTATGTATGTATGTATGTATGTATGGAATTCATATTATTTTAATACCTCAGAATTTGCAGCGAGTAATGCAAGATTATATATATATAGATACATTATATATATACACATATACATATAGATATATATATATATGCAAATCTATCGTTCAAATCTAACGAGAATAAGATACAGAATAGTTACATCGAATAAAGAAAGACGAAGAGAAGAGTGAAATCGTGGAAAAAAGAAATGAGAAACAAGAACGAAGGACGTTCGTTCGATATTTTCTATCTCTTTTATAAAGAATACGTGTGACGAAAGTAAAGAAAAAAAGGGAGAAAAGTTTTTAAAGAGAGAGAGAGAGAGAGAGAGAAATAAAACAAAAGGATAGAAAAATAAAAGAATTAGGTAATAGGTAAGGAATAAAATATTATATATTAGTTAAGCAATCAGGGATGATTACATGATACAGATAACATATTTTCTAAGCTTTCTAATGATAGAAATCGAGCTCTGTCTTTGAATATCTGTTATTTATCTCCCCACCAACTCTTCCTCCCTCTCTCTTTCTCTCTGTCTCTTTTTGCTGCTTTATCCAACCAGAGTCGGTCGGATTTAGCTTCCTCGATATTTCCGTCCACGCGGAAATTCAAAGTCGAGAGAAAACGTGAGCCGCGGTCGCTCGAACGTCCAAACGAAACGTGAGACTATCACTACCTACTACTACTATCACTAATCCACACTATCACCATCATCACTATTCTATCCTTTTCTTTCTCCTCCTCCTCCTCCTCCTCCTCATCCTCCTTTTCTTCCTTCTCCTTCTTCTCCTTCAGCACCTTCTCCTGACGCAATAGAAAGTAGAGCCACAAGGTTGTTTCCAACGAGCTCGTTTATTCCTCGCGTAAGGAAGACGCAATACGCTCATTGTTCGTAATCTCACATCGGAGGAGACGTCTATTAGGCTATTAAAGAGACTACTGCGTCTAAAACTCTCTCTCTCTCTCTCTCTTTCTCTCTCTCTCTTTTTCTCTCTTACTATGTTTACTTTGAATGTACTACGATGACCGTGTTAAATCTGCTATAAAAAGAAAACGTAACAGTAAAATCTGCGTAAATGTCTTAATATGTATACGTATGGTTTTTATAACAGTCGAGTGGGATATATTTTAATCGACGACGATGATGATGATGATAATGATGATGATGATAAATAGAGATTAGATTTATATACGAACGTATATAAATGAGTACGTCCTTTTTTTTCATTTGTCTTTTATTTATACGACTTATTAAGAATTTTTCTGTTAGGAATGATTTTTGGTATAGACTGGATGAAACCCGATGAAAACGAAATAATTCAAGATGAAGCTCGACGGCAAAAGTCCGAGGAACGTCTCGACTGGACATACATATGTATGTAAGTTGGTATGTATACGTGAATATACGTGTATGAAGATAGTAAGACGGTTGTCTGGTAAGACGACGTCTGCAGGAGATGTATTTAAAAGCGAGGAGGTCATTTCGAACGTCTCTTATGAAAGTAACCGAGATACGGTTTGTTCAAAATCATAACATAACTCGGCAACAAAGTCAAATAGGATGTATATTATTTTTCTGTTTGGTTTATACCTACTGGAATAAAATATTTCTCAATCCTTCTAATATATAATAACAAATACACATACATATATATATATCATTGTTATTTTTTATCTTATTTCTAACTATTGCAATATCATCGATTTAGTCAATCTGTATATGAATATGTGTTATTGGAGTAATAGTATATTGTTTTATATTATATAGCATGTATTAAAAAATAAAAGAAAATATTTATGCAAGATTATTTATAGTAAATGTGATGTGTGTGTGTGTGTATAGATATGTAGATATATATGTACTTGAGGACGTATACGCACAAATGTGTGTATATATATATATAAACACTAATAAGTGATTTAGTAATATATAGATATACATATACATTACATATATGATATATACGGAGAGCGAGACACAAAGGCAAGCGGCGAGTATCGATCGTATAGGTGCATTCTCCTCGTTGCATCGTAATCGCGTAGGCGTTGCATTGTTTCCGAGTAGCATAAACATTATGTCATCGTTGCATAACTGCACCAACTTGCATAGAGCATAGAGAAGAAATATGTGTATATATATATATATATATTCACACGTGTGTATATATATATATATATATACACATATTTTTTAACTTTCTTTTGTAATATATATGTAACTACAATATTTATATCTATTTTTAATAAGAAATGTATATGTATATTAATATATAAAAATATATTATCAATAATACTTATACCAGAAATCATATTAGTATTGTATTATAATTAGATATAAATATATTTAATATATTTATATTATTAGATTAAAAAATGGAGATTGTGTTAGTATAATTTTATTTACAATCTCTCTCTCTCTCTTTATATATATATATATATAATTTACTAAATGATAAAATATATTAACATTGTATTAATGCAATATTTAATACAATATTCATAATAAATCCAAATAAAATATAAATACCTATAATATATTAAATGACATATTATCTCTTCTTATAGTTCGAAAAGAATGTATTTGTTATTTAGAACAAACTCTAATTTCATACTTCTGTCCGTGTAAAACAGAAAAAAAGGAAAAGCCGATGATTAAAAAAAAAAAAAAAAAAAAAAAGAAGAAAGGAGAGTGGAAAGAAGGAAAAAGAAAGAGGAAGAAAGCAAAAGCAAAAGGAAAAAAAAATAATAATGAAAAGATAAAAAGAGGAATTTGAAAAGTCCAAAGATTGTAAAAGAGAGCGTTTTAACGTTTTCCTCGTTATTTTCTTCTTTCTATTTCTCTCTCTCTCTGAGTTGGACGAGTTGAAATCGCCCTCGACGAGAAACTCTCATGGACACCTTCGAATCTGGGACGAGCACGTTTTATCGTGCTTCGAAAGAGATAGCATGCTCTAATCGCAATATTAACCCGGTTATTATGTACTTCTGTGTTTCGATATTTTGTAATTACTCTGTCGACATTGTCATCGTCCTTCTTTTTCTTATTCGTTTTCTTTTTCTTTCTTTTCTTCTTCTTTTTTTTTATCTTCTATCTTCTCCTTTATTTTATTTTATTTTTTTTTTTTCATGAATAACAAAATCGTGTCCATCCTTTTTTTTCTTTTTCATTTATTATTACGATGGCTTATTCGTATAATATTCATGGAATTCCAATGATAACGATCGATAATTTACATATCGTTTGTAGATTATATATATATATATATATATATATATATATATATATATATATATAAGAGAAAGAGAGAGAGAATTGTGACGTAGGTACATACACATACATACATTTGGAATATTAGTTGACCTTTCGACGGAAAGGATTGTAAAAGTCAGATAATCTCGGATAAATATGAAATTTTAGTACTTTCGTGTACATTTATAAAAGTTCTTTATAATGTTCTCAATATAATTTCTTTTAGTAATTTCTTATGTGTATATATATATATATATATATATATATGTCTATATATGCACATATTACACTTATATTAGTCTAAAGTAATTCTATTTATTTAATAGATAAATTGATAAATTAATATTTCAATAAATGCAAAATTTTCATTTGTGTAACTGAAAGAACAAATCGTTGAGAGAACATTACGTATCTAAATATAAACAACGTTATTATATATATATTTTTTTTTATATTACTTATTGATCAACAACGCACAATAAGCGTAGGCACGTGTAATATTTCATAACGATATATGTGCGTAATAGATAGGAAAAGAAAATCCTTTCGGTTTAAATAAAGTAAGAGAAAGAAGATTATTTCGTTAAAAAAAAAGATGTGTAATACTTGTCGAATATATTTCATTAATAATTATCTTCTACATTAATCGTAAGAGATTAATACGTTTGATTAAAAAAAAAAAAAGGAATGAATGATACATACACCATAGAAATATCCAATCGATTATTAAACAAATCAAGAAAACCATAAAAGAAGAAGAAATAATATTTTCATTGAGAATATTAATTTATTGACAAGCATATATACTTGTCAAAACAAAAAAAAAATATATATAAAAGATACAAAATACAAAAAGAAAAGAAAAGAAACAAAAGGAACGAAGAAAAAAATTATATTATAAAAATCAAGCATGATACGGTGCATAGATGCTAAATACAAAGATGATCTCTTGATCTCAAAAAACAAAAAAAAACGAAAAAGAAAAGAACAAGAAAGGTTGTTTCATTAAAAACAAAAAACAGTCAATAAATAAATAAGTAAATAAGTCAATAAATAAATAAATGAACGAATGAATAAAAAGATGAAAAAAGAGAAACAATTATGAACAATACCAATCAAATACTGTATAATTTCATATACCCAAAACGAGAAAGATAGATAGATAAATGGATAGATAGGCAGATAGATAAATAGATAGATATATAGGTTGAGAAACAGAGAGAAAGAGAAAGAGATAGATCTTCATAAAAAAGATACGATACCGCACGACATGTTGCGGTAAAGAAAGATGAGGATGAAAATGAGGATGAGGATACGAATGAGGATGAGGATAAGAATGAGAATGAGAATGAGAATGAGGATGAGGATGAGGATGAGGATGAGAGTGTATCGGTCGAGAGGTGAAAGAGGAGAAGAGGACACGCGACATGCTTACAATGTTGGCGTTATATGCGCGTACACGGTGCCGCGGAGCGGACAGAACCGGCAGTTGCAAATCAATAACCCGTGTTATAAGGCATTTGGGCATGGCGATATCGATTATGTACCGGTTGTACTGCCACGAAGGAGATACCACGTCCGAAGACGCGATGAAAGATCGTGTACCGCAACGTGACTCGATGAAATCCGGATTACACGGATCCTATCGAATACATCTATGTATATATGTATATCTCTATACGTGTAACACTTTAGTACAAGTATATATGAACCGTATACGAACACACACGTTACGTTTCACACTTATGAACGATGACCGAAGAAAGAATTCGACTTATTTCCACCAAAATTTCTCCTTGTATGTGTGTTATGTAAAATGGTATATACAAAATATATGAATTTATTTTCAGATTTGTTCAATTCGTAAATCTTCTCAATTTAAATCTTTCGAGACACGATAGTAGACTGTATGTATGAATACAAATAAGGCAAAATATGGAGAGAAAGACAGAGAGAGAAAGAGAGGGAATAGGTATGTAAGTAATAGAGATTTGTAAACAAATTTAACGAGTAAGATGATCTTCCTATTTCCGATGGAATTTCTAGATTGTAAAGGAGAATCTTTTTATTTCGATGAGAACGAAATTGAAAAATTGAAAAGAAAATCGAAAGAGTATTAAATATTTAAATATCTGTTACAAATATAAATATATATATATATATTATATACTATATCAAAATATATAATAAGATATTCATAAAATAGATTTAATATATCTACATTAAACTGTATATTCTCTTTTACAAATATAAACTATAACATATTCATTACATCACACTTATTTAAATTTATTTTCAATCCTCCGAAGGATTCGAAGGACCGAAAGCAAAAAAAGAAAAAAAAAAGAAAAAAGAAAAAAAAATCGAACGAGTTATTTTTATATGTATAAAAAAAAAATTGCGATTAATTTTTTTTCGGTCAACGACTTTTTTAAAAAAAGATATATTATAAAAGAACTTTCTCATCCTCGAATCAACGAAGAAGAATAAACCAGTATTAGTCGAAGGGTGAAGGGTGAAGGGTGAAGGGTGAAGGGTGAAGGGTGAAGGGTGAAGGACGAAGGGCGAAGATCCAAGAAATGGATGGATGAGACAGGGTCGACATTGAAAGGATTAATGAAAAACGAGGACTGTCGAGTTAGGTCAATGGCGGCAGCCTAGCTCTAGGGCCCAAGGTCTTCCGACATAAAATCGAATAACGTTTCTCGTTTACAACATACACTTCTAGACACAGTTATTTTCTCGAAATAGCTCGCTCGATAACTCGTTATAAACTGTACCTATTTTCTACCTTCCGTTTACAACGAGTTCTTTTCACAGGTGTACACATGTGCATATATTAAAAGAAAACAAAAAAAAAATATATATATATATTTCTTTTTTGCAAGTATAGTAATCACAATTTTTTAAATGAATAAGTTTTACATATTTTTTCGAATATCGATCGGATTAACGCTAAGTAGTATTTAACGATTAATCGATCGAATAAAATTTCTTTCCTTTTTTTTTTTTCCTACAAACTTTTAAATGTCACCTTAATCAATAGATATTAGAAATAGAAAAAAAAAGTATCCTTTAAAATCATTCACAAGTTCAGAAGTTGATTTTTAACGGGTTTATATCAATTAAAGTTATTTCAATCATTAACGCGTTGGATAATTCAAAAGAATATTTGACAAGATTCATTAGATTTATGTTACTTATTTTAGAAATAAATTTTAATTAACCTTTTCGTATTATTATATATCGTATCCTTATATATACATATATATATATATATATATTAATTTATTTAAATCTTTTATCTTTCAAATGAAATTACTATTGTACTGTCTTACGTTAGAGAATGCAAAAGGAAAAAATAAAAATGTTTTTGTTATATGAAGGATACCATTAGCTTTCGTGCTTGTTAGTTACAAGAATCGATAGACTATAGTAGTAAAAGGTAGGTAGATAGCTAGGTAAGAACCTTAACGCGTACCATCATCCCGAAATTACGCTCGCGTCGGACCTTTTAAGGTATCAAAGCGAATCTCTAATCATATTTGCGTTAGGACGTACCTAGGTAAAATACTCGTTGGTCTAGCGTACCCTAGGCTAGTCAATAGACATGCGTGAGCTTTACCACGCACTATATAATATTATATCCCTTGCACTGTATCCCTTGAAGAATGAAAAATGTCCTTTTCTTTTCTTTTCTACATATTTTTACGAATAAAATAATTTGTCAAAATATTTCGTTTCATTCTTTTTTTTCATTGCTCTTGCTGTTCGGTAAAAAAAAAAAAAAATGAAAAAAGAAAAGGAAAGAGGAAGAAAAAAAAATCGAAGGGATCGTATATTTCCATAATCGAATAATCATAAATATAACAAAAAAAAAAAAAGAACAAAATAAAAAGACAGATCTAAATATTCAAATAGTTATAAACTATAATATAATTACAGATGTAACAAACATTCATTCCGATGGTCGCGCATAAAGATGAAAAAGAAGAAGAAGAAGAAAGAAAAAAAAAAAGAGTAGAAAGAATCTACGTAATTAGATCTAAATTCTCGTAACTAAATAATAATAATTAAATGAAAACCTATAAAAATTAACAAAAAAAAAATATATATATATATATACACAAATATACATCTGTATTATCCAAATTGTCATAAATATAGCGCCGATATAATTACAGATATAACAACATCCTCTCGAGAGTTCGTCTGATGGTTGGATATAAAAATGAAAAATAAAAAAAAAAGAGAAGAAAAAAAAAAGAAAAAAAAAGAGAGAAAGAAAGAAAGAAAGAAAGAAAGAAAGAAAGAAAGAAAGAAAGAAAAAGGAAAAAGACGAATGAAGTTAATTAGTAAAGTAACGAAAAGATTTGTGAATGAATGAGAAGAGATTAAAGTGGTTGTGTCGGGTAAGGGACGAGGAGCTGGGGCAAGGGCGGGGGTGGGGTCGGGGTCAGAGTCGTGGTCGGGGGTAGAAGGGTCTACGAACGGAAGGGTTAATTGTGAACGGATTAGTCCTGCTTCCGAAAGTTCGAGAATAACGAGCTATGCGATCCGTTCACCGGAAAACACGCTCTCCTGTATATCCCGCTGCGATAATAATCCGTTGCCGTCGTTAGTGTGGCACTTGATGATTACGCTTACAAATTTTATTCGAAAGGAAAAAAAGAAAGAAAGAAAGAAAGAAAGAAAGAAAGAAAGAAAAAAGAAAGAAAAGAAAAAAAATTCCGAATTGGAATAAAAGACGAGAAGAGACGAGTAGATACGAGACGACAAGAGAAGTGGGTGGGTGGGTGGGTGGATGGGTGGAAGGCCAAAGAGAAAATTCCAACGATGTCTCCTTGGCACGTTCATTGATCTTCAATAACCGAAAATTCGATAACATTGTCTTCATTTGAGTGTATGTGTGTGTGTGTGTACAGAGGGTATACCATCTATAGATGTCCGAGCAAATATCTCGAGAATGGTTGAAGTTACAAGAAAGTTTAATAAGAGAAGAAATTTTGTTTCGTTTCTGAGTCAGCTACAAAGTGGCAGAAGCAAATTTTCTTTTTTATTTTTTTACTCTTGACCTTTTCGAGTTATAAAGGTCGAATCAATGAGATTTTCTTTTTTTTTTTTTTTTTTTTTGATACTTATTCTTTTCTTTTCTTTTTTTTTTATATTTATGTAGTATATTATTTTTGTATAAGTATTATATTGTTATGTATTAATATTATTACGATATATAATATTATATTATTATTATTATTTGTGTATTTATAAATGGAATATGTTTATGCAGTATATATATATATATATGTATATATGTATGGTAGTAATTATTCATAATGAAAATCATATCTAATAAAAATTTCGTTACTCTATATTCATAGAAATTTTCAAATATTAAAACAAGTTCGTTTTTCACACCGCAAATGGAAAAACACTGGTTAAAGTAAGTAATCATATTTTGAAGTTGTTTACGTAGAACAGGATCGCTGACCTTCAATTCGTCAAAAT